>NC_134355.1:13377601-13500693 GCF_048569485.1 Anomaloglossus baeobatrachus | reverse complement strand
AGGAGGAGAGAGCAGAGGAGAAGAGAGAGAACAGGAGAGGACAGAGGGGAGAGGAGAGGAAAGGAGAGGAGAGGAGAGGAGTGGAGAGGGAGAAGAGTCCCTCACTAAGAAAAACATGTGAATAAAAAAATATAGCGAAATGTTATACTGGTGCTAATCTTACATATGGGGAGCAGTATATAGTAGTTATATTCTTGTACATAGGGGCAGTATTATAGTAGTTATAGTCTTGTACATAGGGGCAGTATTATAGTAGTTATATTTCTTGTATATAGGGGCAGTATTATAGTAGTTATATTCTTGTACATAGGGGCAGTAGTATAGTAGTTATATTCTTATACATAGGGGCAGTATTTATAGTAGGTTATATTCTTGTATATAGGGGGCAGTATTATAGTAGTTATATTTCTTGTACATAGGGGCAGTAGTATAGTAGTTATATTCTTGTACAAAGGGCAGTATTTTAGTAGTTATATTCTTGTATATAGGGGGCAGTAGTATAGTAGTTATATTCTTATACATAGGGGCAGGTATTATAGTACTTATATTCTTGTATATAGTGGCAGTATTATAGTAGTTATATTCTTGTATATAGGGGGCAGTATTATAGTAGTTATATTCTTGTACATAGGGGGCAGTATTATAGTAGTTACAGTTAGGTCCAGAAATCTTTGGCCAGTGACACAATTTTGGCGAGTTGGCTCTGCATGCCACCACATTGGATTTGAAATGAAACCTCTACAACAGAATTCAAGTGCAGATTGTAACGTTTATTTGAAGGTTTGAACAAAAATATCTGATAGAAATTGTAGGAATTGTCACATTTCTTTACAAACACTCCACATTTTAGGAGGTCAAAAGTAATTGGACAAATAAACCAAACCCAAACAAAATACTTTTATTTTCAATATTTTGTTGCGAATCCTTTGGAGGCAATCACTGCCTTAAGTCTGGAACCCCATGGACATCACCAAATGCTGGGTTTCCTCTTCTTAATGCTTTGCCAGGCCTTTACAGCCGCAGCCTTCAGGTCTTGCTTGTTTGTGGGTCTTTCCGTCTTAAGTCTGGATTTGAGCAAGTGAAATGCATGCTCAATTGGGTTTAAGATCTGGTGATTGACTTGGCCATTGCAGAATGTTCCACTTTTTTGCACTCATGAACTCCTGGTAGCTTTGGCTGTATGCTTGGGGTCATTGTCCATCTGTACTATGAAGCGCCGTCCGATCACCTTTGCGGCATTTTGCTGAATCTGGGCTGAAAGTAATATCCCGGTACACTTCAGAATTCATCCGGCTACTCTTGTCTGCTGTTATGTCATCAATAAACACAAGTGACCCAGTGCCATTGAAAGCCATGCATGCCCATGCCATCACGTTGCCTCCACCATGTTTTACAGAGGATGTGTGTGCCTTGGATCATGTGCCGTTCCCTTTCTTCTCCACACTTTTTTCTTCCCATCATTCTGGTACAGGTTGATCTTGGTCTCATCTGTCCATAGAATACTTTCAGAACTGAGCTGGCTTCATGAGGTGTTTTTCAGCAAATGTAACTCTGCCTGTCTATTTTGGAATTGATGAATGGTTTGCATCTAGATGTGAACCCTTTGTATTTACTTTCATGGAGTCTTCTCTTTACTGTTGACTTAGAGACAGATACACCTACTTCACTGAGAGTGTTCTGGACTTCAGTTGATGTTGTGAACGGGTTCTTCTTCACCAAAGAAAGTATGCGGCGATCATCCACCACTGTTGTCATCCGTGGACGCCCAGGCCTTTTTGAGTTCCCAAGCTCACCAGTCAATTCCTTTTTTCTCAGAATGTACCTCGACTGTTGATTTTGCTACTCCAAGCATGTCTGCTATCTCTCAGATGGATTTTTTCTTTTTTCAGCCTCAGATGTTCTGCTTCACCTCAATTGAGAGTTCCTTAGACCGCATGTTGTCTGGTCACAGCAACAGCTTCCAAATGCAAACCACACACCTGTAATCAACCCCAGACCTTTTAACTACTTCATTGATTACAGGTTAACGAGGGAGACGCCTTCAGAGTTAATTGCAGCCCTTAGAGTCCATTGTCCAATTAACTTTTGGTCCCTTGAAAAAGAGGAGGCTATGCATTACAGAGCTATGATTCTAAACCCTTTCTCCGATTTGGATGTGAAAACTCTCATATTGCAGCTGGGGAGTGTGCACTTTCAGCCCATATTATATATAGAATTGTATTTCTGAACATGTTTTTGTAAACAGCTAAAATAACAAAACTTGTGTCACTGTCCAAATATTTCTGGACCTAACTGTATATTCTTGTACATAGGGGCAGTATTATAGTAGTTATATTCTTGTACATAGGGGGCAGTATTAATAGTAGTTATATTCTTGTACATAGGGGCAGTATTATAGTAGTTATATTCCTGTACATAGGAGCAGTATTATAGTAGTTATATTCTTGTACATAGGAGCAGTATTATAGTAGTTATATTCTTGTACATAGGGGGCAGTATTATAGTAGTTATATTCTTGTATATAGGGGCAGTATTATAGTAGTTATATTCTTATACATAGGGCAGTATTATAATAGTTATATTCCTTGTACATAGGAGCAGTATTATAGCAGTTATATTCTTGTATATAGGGGCAGTATTATAGTAGTTATATTCTTATACATAGGGCAGTATTATAATAGTTATATTCTTGTACATAGGAGCAGTATTATAGTAGTTATATTCTTGTACAAAGGGGCAGTATTTTAGTAGTTATATTCTTGTATATAGGGGCAGTATTATAGTAGTTATATTCTTGTATATAGGGGGCAGTATTATGGTAGATATATTCTTGTACATAGGGGCAGTATTATAGTAGTTATATTCTTGTACATAGGGGGCAGTATTATAGTAGTTATATTCTTGTATATAGGGGGGCAGTATTATAGTAGTTATATTCTTGTACATAGGAGCAGTATTATAGTAGTTATATTCTTGTACATAGGGGCAGTATTATAGTAGTTATATTTTTGTACATAGGGGGCAGTATTATAGTAGTTATATCTTGTACATAGTAGCAGTATTATAGTAGTTATATTCTTGTACATAGGGGGCAGTATTATAGTAGTTAAATTCTTGTACATAGGGGCAGTATTATAGTAGTTATATTTTGTACATAGGGGCAGTATTATAGTAGTTCTATTCTTGTACATGGAGCAGTATATATAGTAGTTATATTCTTGTACAAAGGGGCAGTATTTTAGTAGTTATATTCTTGTATATAGGGGGCAGTATTATAGTAGTTATATTCTTGTACATAGGAGCAGTATTATAGTAGTTATATTCTTGTACATAGGGGGCAGTATTATAGTAGTTATATTCTTGTATATAGGGGGCAGTATTATAGTAGTTATAGTCTTGTATATAGGGGGCAGTATTATAGTAGTTATATTCTTGTACATTGGGGCAGTATTATAGTAGTTATATTCTTGTACATAGGGGCAGTATTATAGTAGTTATATTCTTGTACATAGGGGCAGTATCATAGTAGTTAATATTCTTGTACATAGGGGCAGTATTATAGTAGTTATATTTTTGTTCATAGAGCAGTATTACAATATTTGATGTTCTTTAGCATGCTATGAAGAGCTATAATTTGGTTGATATCATTTATTCTACAACATTTAGATATAATGAAGAATCCTTCGTGTAATCTGAGTAATCAGACAGTAAATGTCAGCGCTGATATTATATCCAGACTTCGCCCCATATAGTACTGACTCCACGCATCGTCGCCATTCTGGATTCACTGCAAAATTGAATGATCTTCCTGTTGATCCCTAAAACAATTAAACAAATGAAATATTAAGTCATTTTACTAAGTGACAAAATATCTAATAATTTTTACTATAAAGGTCTCCTATAAGGAATTTGATTTGCAGCAGAGGCAGCAGGCAAAGTCAATTAAGCAGAAATAATATCTAGATTCCTAATTAAGATTTAGCCATTTATGCAATAAAATGTATTTGTCATGTGAGGATCTAATTGCACAAGGAAAATTCTAAATATTTAATTACATTCTTATTAACAAATGGAAGCCGTGAGTCTGCGGCGGTTTCTTGGCAGAGCCCCGCTGAAATGTAAATGACAAGTGCAGCGAATTAGTCGGATCACAATTACGCTTTATCTACTTAATAAACCGACATCCCCCTCTGAGATCTGGTGTTATTGGAAGATTTGCCTAAAGAAGAGGTCGGAGGAAAAACTGCACCTGCACCGTCACCCCTACCTCCAGGAGGGTTAAAGGACGCATAATGGAAAACAATACAGAGGCGTATCTGGGGAGGGATGGGGGGGCATCTGCCCCGGGTGCAGCTGTCAGGGGGGGCGCTGTCGGGCCCGGCTGATGCGACGTTGTGAAGTCTCCCGGAGGCTGCGTTTGCTGCCCTGTAGTGGGAGCATTCTCTGAGCCCAGCTGTCACGCTGACAGCCACACTCTTAGAAACTGCAGTGCACAGCTTCCACTGATCAATTGTCCCTGTATCATTCAGACGCAAGGACAATTGAAGCAGTGACCGCCGGCGCTGACTTCCGGGTCAGAGAGACGGCTGTAATGTGATCAGGTCAGCTGATCATACTGCTGACCCAGAAGTCAGGGCCACAGCACGGAGGCGGCAGAGAGTGCTGATGATAAGTGCTGCAGTGTGAAGCGGAAGAAACGGAGGAGGAACAGTGAGGGAGTAGGTATCTATGCACACAGAATGGGGGACAGAGTGTAGGGTGGGGAGGGGGCAGTATCTATAGACACAGTATGGGGGAGAGGGAACTATCTGTGGACACAATATGGGGGGACAGAGGATGGGGTGGGAGGGTGCAGTATCTATAGACACAGTATGGGGGAAAGAGAGTGGGGAGGTGGCAGTATCTATAGACACAGTATGGGGGAAAGAGGGTGGGGAGGGGGAAGTATCTATAGACACAGTATGGGGGAGAGAGGGACGTATCTGTGGATAAAGTGTGGTGGGAAGAAAGGTTGGGGAGAGGGAAGTATCTTTGGACATAGTATGGTGTGAGAGAGGGTGAGGGGTGATGTATGGGAAGAGATGGTGAGGGATGATTTCTAGAGACATAGTATAAGGAAAGATGGTGAGGGGTGATGTATACAGACATAGGATAGGGAGAAAAGGTGAGGGGTGATATATACAGACATAGTATAGGGAGTGAGGGGTGATGTACAGTACAGACCAAAATTTTGGACACACCTTCTCATTCAAAGAGTTTTCTTTATTTTCATGACTCTGAAAATTGTAGATTCACATTGAAGGCATCAAAACTATGAATTAACACATGTGGAATGAAATACTTAACAAAAAAGTGTGAAACAACTGAAAATATGTCTTATATTCTAGGTTCTTCACAGTAGCCCCCTTTTGCTTTGATTACTGCTTTGCACACTCTTGGCATTCTTTTGATGAGCTTCAAGTGGTAGTCACCGGAAATGGTTTTCCAACAGTCTTGGAGGAGTGCCCAGAGATGCTTAGCACTTGTTGGCCCTTTTGCCTTCACTCGGTCCAGCTCACCCAAACCATCTCGATTGGGTTCAGGTCTGGTGACTGTGGGAGGTTATGAAGCTGCAAGTATGCGATTTACATAGATGTGGTCACATGCTGAACAGACATGCGCAATGAAAACGAATTGACTGAGGCTGGAAAATCAAATCAGAATGTGGCCAGAAGTATACAAATCTCATACTTGTGCTCACATCATCGTCCATTGTCGTCACTGGCACCGGAGAATCCTAAAAGTGCAGAGCATGCATTGTAAGAATTCAGAAGCGTGAAGTCACGAATAGATTCACTGCAGAATTTCATCTCAAACCTGGACAATCCCTTGAATTATAAAATGAAGCAATGTAGTACACTTTGTTCTAATGTGTAATATATCCACTGTCAGGATACAGCTCTGCTCACTGGTTCCAGCAGTCACCACATGGCCTCTCCACTCATATGTGATTTTCATACTTGCATCTGACAATTCGCTTTCCTTCCTACGGGGGCAGTATTATAGTAGTTATATTCTTGTATATAGGGGCAGTATTATAGTAGTTATATTCTTGTATATAGGGGCAGTATTATAGTAGTTGTATTCTTGTACATAGGGGCAGTATTATAGTAGTTATATTCTTGTGTATAAAGGGGCAGTATTATAGTAGTTATATTCTTGTATATAGGGGCAGTATTATAGTAGTTATATTCTTGTATATAGGGGCAGTATTATAGTAGTTGTATTCTTGTACATAGGGGCAGTATTATAGTAGTTATTTTCTTGTATATAGGGGCAGTATTATAGCAGTTATATTCTTGTACATAGGAACAGTATTATAGTAGTTATATTCCTGTACATAGGGGCAGTATTATAGTAGTTATATTCTTGTACACAGGGGCAGTATTATAGTAGTTATATTCTTGTATATAGGGGGCAGTATTATAGTAGTTATATTCTTGTATATAGGGGCAGTATTATAGTAGTTATATTCTTGTATATAGGGCAGTATTTTAGTAGTTATATTCTTGTACATAGGAGCAGTATTATAGTAGTTATATTCCTGAATATAGGAGCAGTATTATAGTAGTTATATTCTTGTACATAGGGGGCAGTATTATAGTAGTTATATTCTTATACATAGGGGCAGTATTATAGTAGTTATATTCTTGTATATAGGTGCAGTATTTTAGTAGTTATATTCTTGTACATAGGAGCAGTATTATAGTAGTTATATTCTTGTGCATAGTGGCAGTATTATCGTAGTTATATTCTTGTATATAGGGGCAGTATTATAGTAGTTTTATTCTTGTATATAGGGGCAGTATTATAGTAGTTATATTCCTGAATATAGGAGCAGTATTATAGTAGTTATATTCTTGTGCATAGTGGCAGTATTATAGTAGTTATATTCTTGTATGTAGGGGCAGTTTTATAGTATACTGAATTTCTCTGGATGTGGTGTTTTTATTTACTTTCCCATTGTTTCCTTTGTTTGTTTTTTCATGAACACTTAATAATAATAATAATAATAATAATAATAATAATCTTTATTTCTATAGCGCCAACATATTCCGCAGCGCTTTACAATTCAGGAGGAACATAGACATATCATATACATAAACATATACAAACAAGTAACAATTATAGAGGATACAATATTTAAAAGGAAAAATGGCAACCCTGCTCGTGAGAGCTTACAATCTACAATGAGATGGGGGGAGGGGCAAGGTACAAGTGTTTATTTAAAATGACAATCCAGCCAGCTCAGGGGGATAGATAATGGCTTCCTGGACCAGTTGGCCAGAGCCTTGAGATGCATTTGGGTGCAGTGGAGTTTGACGTGGGGTTATGGAACTTCTGAGAAGTTGTAGAGGGATTAGGTGAAATTAGTTTGGCTAGGGAGTGTGATAGGCCGCCCTAAAAAGATGCGTTTTTAGGGAGCGTCTGAAGCTGAGTAAGTTGTGATTTGTCCTAACTTCTTGGGGTAGAGCATTCCAGAGGTTTGGTGCAGCTCGGAAGAAGTCTTGGATTCGGGAGTGGGAGGTTCGAATTAGTGTGGATGTTAGTCGAAAGTCATTTGCAGAGCGTAGAGAACGGGTGGGGTGATGGACAGAGAGGAGGGTGGAGATGTAGAGGGGTGCTGCACTGTGGAGAGCTTTGTGGGTGGAGATCAAGATCAAAAAGGATTCAATATGTTATAAAAAAAACACTTGTTTTTTTATAACATATTGAATCCTTTTTGATCTTCACCACTGTTGTTGCTGGACTTTTACCACTACCGGGGGTGGTATTTGGAGAAATATAATGACAGTCCATTGATCAGGGGTGGGACCTCCTCGGCTTGCGCTGCCCTCACCTTTGAAGCATAATAAATACATTTCTGTGTTCCGGGATCAATAGTCTCAAGTACAAGAAGGTAAAGCTAGTTTGTGGGGTATAATATGCCGGTATCTGCAATCACCCCTCGGGGGCAGACACGGGGGGGTGTGATTTGGGGGGGGCTGATGTGTATTCCATTGTTCTTGTCCTGGGAGGATATAATTAAGTGTAGAGGCAGCCGGGGGCATTAGCATGGTAATGAAGCTAATACAAGCAGACAGCGCAGAGTATTGATCCCCGATGTGTGGAGGATCCTCGGCCGCTCTGGGGCTTCCTCAGTCTTGTAGATGAATAGTTCCGACTAATCAACCAAAACTATAGTAAAGTGGAAAGTATTCACCTCCGGATGAGATTCTCAGCTCATACATTCACTTTAGTGAATTAGATCTCTCTTATTTACTTTCCATGGTAGGAATCCTGCACAAAGCTCGTCCAGCTAAAGAGTGGATACAATGTATCAGTCTACACAATGCACTGACAACTCCAGAGCTATACATTGTAACAAGCCATGAAAATCTATCTACAAAAAAACATACAGCCAAAAGAAATGAGATAATAAAATATATGATCTTTATTAAGAAAATTATTTAAAATTTCAGGGTAGACAAAAGTGAGCAAAGAAAATAAGGTTGGATGTCATACAATGGATGTGAAATGCATTGCAATTGATTCAGATTGGAATGTTTCCATGTTTCCGGTTAAATAAAGAATTAAAAAACAAAATAACTAAGGTGGCGCAGCAGGAGAAGAAGACGCTGCAGTTACTGTCCTACTATGAATGGCTGATCTGAGCCTGGTCACTTTGTCAGTAGGAGTTGTCTCTGGAGAAATCTGTGCTTCTCTTTCGGTCTAGACCAGGATTCCCCAACTCCAGTCCTCGAGGGCCGCCAACAGTGCATGTTTTCAGGATTTCCTTAGCATTGCATGGGTGTTGGAATCATCAACTGTGCAGGTAATTAAATTATCACCTGTGCGATACTAAGGAAATCCTGAAAACATGCACTGTTGGCGGCCCTTGAGGACTGGAATTGGGGACCCATGGTCTAGACCCTCTCTGGAAAAGTATTTGACTTTCTGTCATTGTTTCTGTTTTTCTTTGTTCCTCTCCCCTTCTTCGTGTTGCCTTTATATAACTAGTCAGACTAGTGTCTTGCTGGCCTGCGCACTAGTCATGGCCAGTCCAGGGTCAGCTATGGCCCAGAAAATAAGCAGACAGACGATAATTTACAGGATTCGTCCGAAGCAAAGTAAAATCAAATTTGGACAAATCATAATTATTTTTTTAATAAAAAAATTTGTACAATTTTTATTTTGCTTCAAATTCATTCAATCAGGCCAAATCATCATGTATAAAAAATGCAACAGAATACTAATATAATGTTGATGTCTGAGGCATCGCACAGTGCAACGACGCGGTCACATGGTGCGAGGATCGTGCGTTCCGTAATGGCAGATGGAAATAATTTACAGGAGTGAAACAGTGATGAAACTGTTACATTAGGAAGATGAGGATGTTATGGAAAATAATCCGCCGCCGCTGATGGAAAACGGCTCCATTATTGACGCTTTTTCCTCTGTAATCACTCGCTGCAAACTGAGATGGAGAAGAGCAGGACAGAAATGATCTGTTCTGGAGGAGACGAGCTTTACAGGATGATTGATGGGGACGTTCTGCGGCTCGATGTGAAGGCTTCATGCCACCGGTAATGGAGCAATGTGACTGTGAAGACGGAGATAATGGACCCTGATGATGATCCAAGACCTTACACCAGTAATCTGCAGAAGGAACGGCGCAGGAAAGCCCCGGAATCAGGAATTATCACCCTCAATGGTTTCCAAAAACTGATTAAGTCCATTGTGGACCCTTTCTCCAGGCAAAAAGTAATTGGTGGCAGCTACTAAACAAAGAAGATTCTCCAAATATCGAGATGTGTGCAGCAAAATGTAAATGTGTCTGGATTACACACATCCGCTGAGAATTTTTGGATTTTTTAATTGTTTTACCAAAGAGAATATTTTCTGCATTTTTAGCAAAATATGATGAGACCGAGCATAAAATGTAACATTTCAGAACAGAAGCGAAAAAAGAAAGAAAATGAATGGAATTGACACTTTAAAAAAAAACTTGAGCGTTCCTTCCCCTCCTTGGGTCGAGTACTGAGTCTCCGAATCCGGCTCAGGCTCTTTGGATCAGACAGCGCTGCAGGCAATCACTGAGGTTCATGCTGTCTACTGAGTTTGCAAAGCCGTTGGTCTCGGTGATTGGCTGCAGAGCTGTTGACAGCGCTGCTTCCAGTCATCAGGGATCGGGGCATTGGCGTAGACAGGGCTGGATCCATTTTTTTTTATTTTTTTTTATACAAAACTAATTCTGTGGGAAAAAATTCTTGAAAGGGAACAACCAATTTAGGAAGAGAAAGAAATTCCTGATGTGTTCATCAGCTCTCCATCATCAAATAATGTAAAAATAGGAATTGGGTAGTGACCCTTGGCCCAAAAATCGTGCCCGAAAAATGGTCAGTTTCCACAAAGGAGAGGGTAAGGGACAAAAGTTGTCTGTGCCTTTGAGAGGAAAATATGACCCATGGAGATGAATGGGAGTGACACGCATCCAGAATGTGACCCTAGAGCCGTAGCGTGATTCATTCGGCTTCCAACAATCTAACACTGTTTCTCAATCTCCGGCAATTGCAAGAAGAATAAGAGACTTATCACAGCAGGAGGTCCTGGGGTCAGGGGTCTGCAAAGCCCCCAAATATATTCTGCAAAATGGAAGACATCGAACCAAAAAAAAGTCATTATGGGACATTTCCATGAGGAGTGTAAATAAGTCCTTGCGAGGACTTCCTCATCAGCACAGACTTGATGCTGTGGAGAGAAGTAGAAGAAGTGGTCAGCACGGAATCCCCAGTATGCAGATGACATATGAGTGTGCAACGTGCACACTGTTAGTGTCGCGGGCGGGGAGGAGGGTGTCGGCACACTACGCTCACCCCTTCTGCTCGGGTCCGGCAGCTGCTCAGTGGTGGCTCGAGCTGTGGGCCGGATCCCAGGGTTCCTCGAGCGACACTCCTCGCCCGTGAGTGAAAGGGGTTTGTTGGGTGCGGGGATTGTTATAGTTCGTGACGCCACCCACGGTTGTGGTGATTGCACCACCGCTGCTCTGGGTGGGGATCCCGGGGATGGTGATGGGGAGCAGCCAGGTGTTGTGTTGCCCCTCCGTGGGTAGGGGTTGGTGATCCCGGGGCCCGGTGATGGGTGGTGAGGTGCGGGGCCTGGTGGGCGCAGGGACGCGGGGGCAGCGCTGTGCCTTGCGGCACTGTGGTACTCACTCAGCCTGAGACATGGACACAGTTTGTACGGTAAACCAAACGGCTGGTAGGACGGTCCCACAGACGGCTGCACCTGCACTCCCGGTAGGTGACGGTGATGTCCCTCTTCCTTGCACCTAAGTTTGACTGATGGTAGCGGTGGATTCCCTCCGGTTACCCGCTCCCCGACTGCAATCTGGGCCGGAGGAGCTCTACACTTTGCCCGCAGGCGCTGGCCCTGAGAAACTGGTGCCTTGGCGGTGGCGGTGTCTCTCTGCTTCAGGTTGGGCTGTTGCCGTCAATCGGGACTTGGTTGCTGGGGGATCTACGTCCCCTTCACTGACGGATTCGGCAAATTTGGCGACTCCTAGCCTTGCCGGGGTCCGAGAGGCCCCTGCCCTGGTGCTGACTGTCCTTCGGAACACTGCTCCAGACCACCGGGCACACAGCCAACGGGGTCCTTCCAGGAACTTCCAAACGGTCCCCCTCCGGACAGTCACCGCCGTCGCTGACCTTGCTGTTCTGGCCCTACACAAAGCTGGACCTTCAGGCTTTCCTCTCACTGTCACCACTCTTGCTTTCCTCCTTTACTACTCTTCTTTCCTCCACTTTCACTTCTTTGTTGTTTACTCTTGCCCCCTCCGGGCTACTCCTCCACTCCTTCTACTTCCTCCTCCCTGACTAGAGTGCCTGGTACTTCCCGCCTCCAGAGCTGTGATCTCCTTGGTGGGTGGAGCCAACCGCCTGGCCCACCCCCTGGTGTGAATCATCAGCCTCTGGAGGAAGGCAACAAGGATTTCTGGTTAGCTGTGATGTGCCTACCTGGAGTGTGGGGTGTGGTGGTGTGTGATCTGTGTCCCCTGGCTTGCCCAGGGCGACACATTCCCCCTTAGCAAAATGCAGACCGTCCGCGGGCTGCTGTCCTACACCGGTTTTATTTTTCTGAAAAAGATAACATTTGGAAATTAACATATAACATTTTTAATAACTTCTTCCCAAGACGGGAGGCACATTTACTTAAACGTTGCAACGGATTACGGTTACGGTTTCCGCTCTCTCCCACCCAAGTAACCTGGCCCTGATGCTGCCCCTAAAACCCAGGCAGCACCCCTTGACCCACAGTCCAGCACACGGTACCCGAGCGGGATCTGTCCTTCCCTCCAGAGGGTAGCCACCGGTTCCTTTGGTGGCTGGGCACTGGCCTGCTCTGCTCAGGGCCCTCCCTCCAACCTGCCTCTCCGGAGGCGGCATGCGGAAAACGGTAACGGTAACCAACATATTTACAAGCCACTAACGTCTGTGGTTGCCCTGCAAGTTCACGGGCTTGTCCATGGATAGTTCCCATGCATTTTTAAACGGTCCCCACGGGGACAACGGTGCCGGCTCCGGCCGGTTCAATCACTAAGCAAATCAGGTAACTGTTCGGTAATTATCATTTTCATCATTTTTCAAACTTTTCAAACAAACAACCACTCCTTCACATTTGCGGACCCCTTTTACTCATAGAACGGTCTCCCTGTACCTAAGTGGGGGTCTACCTAGGTTGGAACGGGTGGACCTTCGGGGCCCGGTGTCAGTGTTGCTAGTCAGTGGGGTAGAGGGAACAATCGGTTCCTCCTCCCTGCTATAGTGTGGAGCAGGCGGAGGTGTAAGGGGGCTGGGTACAGGTTCATCCCTGGGCACTGGCACTGGTTCTGGCTCACGGTTAACCGCTTCCACTACTTCTTCATCCACGGGTTGTGGGAACAGTATCACTGGAAGTATCACCGCGCCGTTCTGTGTAGGCCAGTTTGCTGGGAAGTCACCCATCACAGTGTGGATTACCTCTGCCGCCTTTTCCACTGGTGGAGGAACCGGTACTTCAGCCTCTGCCTTCAACGCTGGGGGGCATTTTTTCAGATGGTCCCGAGAAACGGTGGCCAGAGTACCCCCTTGGTCGCGACTGATCTGGTAGGTCTTCCCATCGTCCCACTCTGTGGGTTGTATGACGTAAGGGACTTGCTCCCACTGATCATCCAGCTTGTGGGCTTTCCTCTTCCGTTTCAGCACCACATCTCCTGGCTGGAAAGGACCTGCAAGTGCCTTCTGATTGAACCGGTGCTCTTGCTGTTCTCGACTCCGACTGAGGTTTTTCTCCACATACTCCTGGATTTGCCGGTATTGGGCCCTCCTCCGACTTTCCCACTCTGCCGTTGAAGGGAGTGCTTCTGGGGCCTCCAACCCCATCTCCAGATCCACCGGCAGGCGGCCAGGACGAGCCCTCATCAGATACGCTGGGGTGCACTTCGTCGAGCTAGACGGGATATTATTGTACATGTCGACCAAGTCGGGTAACTTTTCTGGCCACATGTTCCGTTCTTCCAGCGGTAGCGTCTTGAGGAGCCCAAGGACCAAATGGTTCATTTTCTCGCACATGCCGTTGGTCTGGGCGTGGTACGGAGTGGTCCGGATCTTCTTGCAGCCGTACAACTGGCAGAATTCGTGAAACACTTCTGCTTCAAAAGCCGGGCATTGGTCAGTCAGCACCTTCTCGGGGTACCCATGGGGTCGGCAAAAATAGGCCTGGAACGCTCGAGCAGCGGTTCGACCAGTCAGGTCCTTAACGGGGACTACCACCATAAATCTTGAGTAGTGGTCTACCATGGTCAAGGCGTAGGTGTATCCACTTCGGCTAGGGGTGAGTTTGACATGGTCTAGGGCGACCAGCTCCAGTGGCTGATGGGTGACTATGGGATGTAACGGTGCCCTCTGGCTAGTCTCGTCCTTTCTTCTCAGCGTACAAGAACCGCACTCTCGGCACCAGGCTTCCACCGATTCACGCATCCCACTCCAATAGAACCGCTCCCTCAACAGCATCTCCAGTTTCTTCCACCCGAAGTGGCCAGCACCATCATGGTATGCCTGTAGGACAGTAGCGACATCAGCTTGAGGAACGATTAACTGGCATATTTTCTCATGGGTCTTCGGGTTGATCAGCTCACGGTACAGCCTCCCCTGGTGTAGGTAAAGCCGTTTCCGTTCTTTCCACAAGCGTTGGGCTTCGGCTGGAGCGGCAGGGTCTATTCCCATAGCACCTTGTTCCACCAGGGTCTTGACAAGGCGGACAGCCGGCGCTTGGTCCTGGGCGTCCTGCCACTCTTGACTGGGCCGCGGGTCCAGATCCACCCTTTGCTGACATACTTGTACCCTCTCAGTAGGCGGCTGGTGAAACGCAGGCAACTCAATCTCCTCGAGGTCGTCATCCTCGCACCCCTCTTCTGACAAATGGGGCATCCGGGAGAGTGCATCTGCATTGATGTTGACACGACCAGCTCGGTACTTTATGGTGAAATCATAGTTGGCTAACCGGGCTACCCACCGCTGCTCCAGCGCGCCCAACTTGGCCGTGTTCAGGTGAGTCAGCGGATTGTTGTCCGTGAATACGGTGAATTTTGCTGCCGCCAAATAGTGACGGAACCGCTCCGTGATAGCCCACACCAACGCCAGTAGCTCGAGCTTGAAGGAGCTATAGTTCTCAGGGTTCCTTTCGGTCGGCCGGAGTTTTCGGCTGGCGTAGGCAATCACCTTCTCCTTTCCATCCTGGATCTGGGATAGGACCGCTCCTAGCCCCACGTTACTGGCGTCCGTGTGGAGGATGAATGGGCGCCCATAGTCAGGGTACGCCAGGACCTCTTCTCCGGTCAGGGCCGCCTTCAACTGGCAAAAGGACTCCTCATGCTTGTCCTCCCACGACAGTGGGGCTCCGATGGGTCTACCACCTTTGGTCTGTCCCACGAGGAGATCTTGCATGGGGGCAGCCATCTTCGTGTACCCCTTTATAAAGCGCCGATAGTACCCCACCAGACCCAGAAACTGCCTTACCTCCCTCACTGTAGTTGGTCTCGGCCAGCTTTGGATGGCAGTGATCTTCTCAGGGTCGGGGGCGACACCATCCGCACTCACCACATGCCCTAGATACTGCACCCTGGGTTTCAGCAGGTGGCATTTTGAGGGCTTCAACTTCATTCCGTACTTGGCAAGTGACGCGAACACCTCGGCCAGGTGCTCCAGATGGGCTTCATACGTCTGGGAATAAACAATCACATCATCCAAATACAGCAGGACGGTCTCGAAGTTTAAATGTCCCAGACAGCACTCCATCAGCCGTTGGAAGGTCCCAGGGGCATTGCACAGCCCAAACGGCATGCTATTGAATTCACAGAGCCCCATCGGGGTGGTGAAGGCGGTCTTCTCCCGGTCCTCTGGAGCCACGGCCACTTGCCAGTATCCGCTGGTGAGGTCAAGGATCGAGAAGTAGTTTGCGGTCCTCAGTGCGGCCAAAGACTCTTCAATACGCGGTAATGGATAGGCATCTTTATGGGTTATCTGGTTGATCTTCCGGTAGTCCACACACATCCGCATGGTACCGTCCTTCTTCTTAACCAGTACCAACGGAGCGGCCCAGGGACTACAGATATCCCGAATAACCCCCGCCTCCTTCATATTCCTCAACATATCCTTGGCACACTGGTAATGTGCAGGGGGAATAGGTCTGTACCTCTCTTTGACAGGGGGGTGTTCACCTGTGGGAATGTGGTGTTGGACCCCCTTGATCTGCCCGAAGTCTAGGGGGTGCTTACTGAAAACCTGTTCGTACTCCTGCACCACCCTGTGTACCCCTGCCCTGTGATGTGTAGGGGTATCATCAGTGCCTACATGTAGCTGTTGGTGCCACTCTTTTATGTCCCCCTGGGGTGGGGGAGTGTTGGTGGCAGGTTGGGGTGTGGATGGGCTGGCTTCATGGATAGTGTGAGGGTCCAGGGTAAGCAGCTTGGCAATGGTGGCATACCGGGGAAGCCTGACTTCTTCCTCCCCACAGTTCAACACTCTCACAGGCACTCTCCCTTTCTTCACATCCACAACCCCTCGGGCGGCCATTACAGTGGGCTAGTGCTCGGAAGGCATGGGCTCCATCATTGCGGGGTAGTCACGCCCCTGAGGCCCTACTGCTGCCCTACACCAGATCATCATCTCACTCCTAGGGGGCACAGTCAATGGAGCAACATCCATCACTCGCACTCCACCAATCCCCCCTCCTGTTGAGCTTACATGCTGGCGGTACATCAGGGCACGGATTTCACGCTGCACAGCCCTCTGCCGGCTCCCCGCCGCTGTGGCGGCCAGCTGTTGCAATAGGGTCAACACATCAGCCATGCAGTGTTCCATCACATTGGTTCCCAGCACTATCTTCGGGTTATGATCACTGGGTTCATTCATGATCACAATCATACCCTGGTGCTGCAGTTCAGCTTGCCCCACTGTCATAGCCACTTGTTTATACCCCACCTGGGTCAATGGAAGTCCATTAGCGGCTATCAACGTTATGCTATTGTCTGGGGGTGCCAGCTCGTCTACGGCCCAATACCGCTGGTCAGGGCCGGATTATAGGCGGGGCAGACGGGGCTCCCGCCCAGGGGCCCCCACCACAAGAGCTTCTGAGGGGGCCCCCACCACCATCAGTGTGGGCGCCATTTTATTAACGCCGCAGTGTGGTTCAGGACCGCACTGTACCTTTAAAGAATTTCAATCCCGGCCGTCACTTTTCTGCAGACACGCCCACTGCACGCTCTGTGGGCTGCGTCTGCTAGGATGACGTCACCGCGCACCTGTTGCTGCTTCTTCTAAGTTCCTGCCGTAGAGGAGCTTGTGGGAGGACCGGAGGTCTCAGTGGATCCCGGTAAGTATGATTAATCATGGTGCCGGCCGGGCAGGAGACTGCAGTGAGGAGGGAGCAGGACGCCGCTGATAACAACAGACCGGATTCCATAGTGTCAGCGGCAGCTCTGCCCGGGATCAGTGTGAGTTATTGCCGGAGTCTGAACTGCAGCAGATCAGGTCGGGCTGTCAGTGCCGGGTCATCGGCTGCAGCCTCATCTCTCCCTTGGAATAACTCACACTGATCTCCAGCACAGACAGCACTACACAGAATCCTGCACTGATCACATCTGAGCCTGCAGCACACATTACACTATATGGCCCATATTACATATAGAATATGTGAGGTCCTGTAGGCCCAGGTGTGATCAGTGCAGGGGATTGTATATCTGTGTACATGGTATACCGCATCCAGTGTACAGAGTAGTGTGATATACTGTGTACACACATCAGATGGTATATAATAATGTGTATATTGTATAACATCTGGTGTCTGTATCACAGTAAACCCGGTCAAATTTCAGGGGGCCCACTCGCGGTGGCAGGAGTGGCGTAGCGCTAGTAAGGGGGGCCCGGTGCCCGCGCTGCCTCCCCCCGCCGAGGATCGCGCTTTCAATTGTATCGGCATCGCAGCTGCCGATACAATTGAGAGCAATGATGAGATGGAGCGGCGCACTCTCTCTCATGATTCTCGCTGTGTCTGTCGGCATTCTGACAGCTCTGCAGCAGAGCGTGGTGACGTGATCACTGCGCGCCTGCTGAGAGGTCAGAGAAAGCGACAGCAGTGGACACGCTGAGGAGACCGGAGGAGCGGGGGAACGAGGAGAAGTGAGTATGTACAATCACTGTGGCCAGACGACCATGGGGGTGCATTAAATGATATGGGGGCTGTATACTACATGAGGGTGCCTAATGCTATCTGGTTCTGCACTGTGCTATATATGGACTGTATACTACATGAAGGTGCCTAATGCTATCTGGTTCTGCACTGTGCTATATAGGGGCTGTACACTATATGAGGATGCCTAATGCTATCTGGGTCTGCTTTTTGCTATATACGGGCTGTATACTACGTGAGGATGCCTAATGCTATCTGGCTCTGCACTGTGCTATATAGGGGATGTATACTACGTGAGGATGCCTAATGCTATCTGGCTCTGCACTGTGCTATATAGGGGCTGTGAACTACGTGAGTGTCTAATGCTATCTGGCTCTGCACTGTGCTATATAGGGGCTGTGTACTATGTGAAGGTGCTTAATATTATTTGGTCTGCTCTGTGCTATATAGGGGCTGTGTACTATGTGAGGATGCCTAATGCTATCTGGGTCTGCACTGTGCTATATAGGGGCTGTGTACTACATGAGGGTGCCTAATGCTATATGGGTGTGCATTGTACTATATGGGGGGCTGCATAGTGCCATATGGGGGCTGCATAGTGCCATATGGGGGCTGCATAGTGCCATATGGGGGCTGCATAGTGCCATATGGGGGCTGCATAGTGCCATATGGGGGCTGCATAGTGCCATATGGGGGCTGCATAGTGCCATATGGGGGCTGCATAGTGCCATATGGGGGCTGCATAGTGCTACATGGGGGCTGCATAATACTATATGGAGGACTATGGGAGCTTCATAACACTATATGGAGGAATATGGGGGCTGCATACTACTATACCCCCAGAGTTGTATGTCCTCTACACCACAGAGCTGTATATCCCCAGAGCTGCATGTCATCCCCCACCTCAGAGCTCTTTGTCCCCCCCACCTCAGAGCCACTGCCCCCCTCTAGAGCTGTATGCCCCCCATTGCTATGTACCCCTTTCCTCAGTAATATGGATGTCCCCAGTAATGTGTATGTCCCCAGCCTCTCTTGTGATGTATATACAGCAGTGTTAGTGTTCTCTGTGCGGCCATGTCTGTTAGTGTCAGCCACCAATCAGCGTGGCACAGACACGTGCCCAGGAGGAGTTGGATGGAGACAAGCGGGGAGGTGAATGAGGCTGTTGCCGGCTTCCCAATATTAAAAATTAGATAAAAATATAAAAATGTGTCTGTGTGTGCATGTGTGATGCGTATCTATGTGTCATCTATGTATGTCAGTGTGTATGACTGTGTCTAGATTTATGTCTGTTTATATGTGTTTTTGTGAATTTGTCTTTAAATATATACTGTATGTGTACGTATGCCTGTATGTGTATGTACAGTATCTGTGCATGTCTATGTGTGGATGGGGCCCACTGAGACTTTTTCGCCCAGGACCTACAAAAACATGGAGCCGGCCCTGCGCATACCAGTCATGTATTCTCCTGTACACTGTACAGGGGCGTACCTTTGGGGGGCATGCGTCATATTTGTCCCTGCACAGCAATCAGGGGGGCACCATTGGAAAATGTGAGGCAGCAGTATGGTGGGAGAAAATTGTAAGTGGACAGTATTGGGAAAGAAAAGTGTGCGGGGCATAGAATGGAGACTGGGTAGTGGGGGAGGGGGGATAAGCAGTATAGAGAAGGGGCAGTATGGTGGCCAGTGTGAGGGCACAGTATGGAGGACACAGTATGCTGAGGAGAGGGAATGTGAGACTGAGGTGCAGTATAGAGAAGGAGCAGTATGGTGGCCAGTGTGAGGGCACAGTATGGAGGGCACAGTATGCTGAGGAGGGGGAATGTGAGACTGAGGTGCGGTATAGTGACTGTATAGTGAAGGAGGTAGGCAGTATAGAGAAGGGGCAGCATGGTGGCCAGTGTGAGGGCACAGTATGGAGGACACAGTATGCTGAGGAGAGGGAATGTGAGACTGAGGTGCAGTATAGAGAAGGAGCAGTATGGTGGCCAGTGTGAGGGCACAGTATGGAGGGCACAGTATGCTGAGGAGGGGGAATGTGAGAATGAGTTGCGGTATAGTGACTGGGTAGTGAAGGAGATCGGCAGTATAGAGAAGGGTCAGCATGGTGGCCAGTGTGAGGGCACAGTATGGAGGGCACAGTATGCTGAGGAGGGGGAATGTGAGACTGAGGTGCGGTATAGTGACTGTATAGTGAAGGAGGTAGGCAGTATAGAGAAGGGGCAGCATGGTGGCCAGTGTGAGGGCACAGTATGGAGGGCACAGTATGCTGAGGAGGGGGAATGTGAGACTGAGGTGCAGTATAGTGACTGGATAGTGAAGGAGGTAGGCAGTATAGAGAAGGGGCAGCATGGTGGGCAGTGTGAGGGCACAGTATGGAGGACACAGTATGCTGCGGAGGGGAATGTAAGACTGAGGTGCAGTATGGTGACTGGATAGTGAAGGAGGTAGGCAGTATAGAGAAGGGGCGGCATGGTGGCCAGTGTGAGGGCACAGTATGGAGGGCATAGGATGCTGAGAAGGGGGAAAGTGAGACGGAGATACAGTATAGTGACTGGATAATGAAGCAGGTAGGCAGCATAGAGAAGGGGCAGCATGGTGGCCAGTGTGAGGGCACAGTATACTGAGGAGGGGGAATGTGAGACTGAGGTGCAGTATGGTGACTGGATAGTGAAGGAGGTAGGCAGTATAGAGAAGGGGCAGCATGGTGGCCAGTGTGAGGACACAGTATGGAGGTCACAGTATGCTGCGGAGGGGAATGCAAGACTAAGGTGCAGTATAGTGACTGGATAGTGAAGGAGGTAGGCAGTATAGAGAAGGGGCAGCATGGTGGCCAGTGTGAGGATACAGTATGGAGGACACAGTATGCTGCGGAGGGGAATGCAAGGCTAAGGTGCAGTATAGTGACTGGATAGTGAAGGAGGTAGGCAGTATAGAGAAGGGGCAGCATGGTGGGCAGTGTGAGGGCAGAGTATGGAGGACACAGTATGCTGCGGAGGGGAATGCAAGACTAAGGTGCAGTATAGTGACTGGATAGTGAAGGAGGTAGGCAGTATAGAGAAGGGGCAGCATGGGGGCCAGTGTGAGGGCACAGTATGGAGGGCACAGTATGCTGCGGAGGGGAATGCAAGGCTAAGGTGCAGTATAGTGACTGGATAGTGAAGGAGGTAGGCAGTATAGAGAAGGGGCAGCATGGGGGCCAGTGTGAGGGCACAGTATGGAGGGCACAGTATGCTGAGGAGGGGGAATGTGAGACTGAGGTGCAGTATTTATATCTAAATGCTACAGTTCGTGCTCTACTGTTATGGTTAAAATGTTAACGTTATTGGGCCCCCACCAGATTTTCTGCCCAGGGGCCCCCACCAACCTTAATCCGGCCCTGCCGCTGGTACAACTTGTACGGTATAGTAGTTACCTGTGATCCAGTGTCCAGGAGAGCCATCACTGGTATGCCGTCCACAGCCACGGGGATGATAGGGCGGGCCCCGATATATCGGTCTCGCCAGTCCGGGGGGCCACGATGTTCTACTCCTGAGGATTGGCCCGGGGCCCCAGGGGTTGCTCGTTTAACGGGCACTGTCGGTAGTAATGGCCCGGCTTACGGCACTTGTAGCAGATTGGAGGTCTGCTCCGCGGGTTGTTAGCACTTCTCTGCTGCATCCAGGGAACATCCTCGGGACTGTCAGCAAGCTGTATCTGCGCTGGAGGCTGAGATCTGGTCAAAGGTTGCAGTGCAGCAAGGATTTTGGCAAGGTCTCCGTCCATGCGACGGACCTGGGCTGCCAACTCTTCGACTGTGCTGCTTGGGGCTGCAGGCATTACAGAGGTTGGTTTGGCTGAGGCCGCCACAACAGGAGCTGTCTCGACGGGCCACGGGACGGGTTCCAGAACTTCAGCAGCCGGGGGCTGGAGTGCTTTGATAGCCCGCTCTTTTAACACAGCAAAGTCCACATCAGGGTGTTCCAGGGCCCACAGCCGGAGTTGTTTACGATCCTCAGGGGACCTCATCCCCTGCGCAAATTGCTCCACCAGCATCTTGTTGCTATCCGCCTCATTAATAGAGTTCACCCGCTTCAGCGTGCGGAAAGCGGTCTGCAGACGTAGAGCATAGTCCCGAATGCTATCCCCAGCTCGTTGCCAGCACTGGTAAAACTGCATCCTCAGCTCAGCTTCAGTCCGGGTCTCGAAGGCAGCCTGTAGCTTCTCAAAGATGGTGGCTACAGAGAGCCGGTCCCCCTCGGCCCAGGTCTCCGCTTCCTGCTCCGCCGCACCGGTTAGCTGGCCTAGCACTATTGCCGCTCGTTGCTTATCAGTCAGGGGGTACAGCTCCAGCAACGGGTTAAGCTTTTTCCGGAAGGCCTGTAGGGCATCCGGTTTCCCATCATACTGCGGTAGCCAGGCAGCTCCGGGTGCATAGGGCAAAGAAAACGGCATGACCTGAGCGAGCGCGGGGGTCGCGGCACCTCCCGCCGGTACAACCGGGGCTTGGGCAGGCCCATTCCCATCCGCGGGTGCCGCTGCGGCTGCGACCGCCGCTCCTCCAGCGGCTCCGTCGGGCGCAGACATCTTGTTTCCGTCCCCCTTAGCTCTTTCCGGCCCCTCCTCTCTCGGGGCGGGGTTTTGGCCTTCGCACCTCTACTGCTCGAGAAGACGCTCGAGCGGGAACTCTTCGCGCCAAAGATGGCGGCTTCTGAAATTTTTCTGCCGGATACCTCCGGCGGTAACAAGGCGCACCTCTACCAGACGGCAGAGCGGTAAGATCCTGTTCGTGACGCCAAGTTGTCGCGGGCGGGGAGGAGGGTGTCGGCACACTACGCTCACCCCTTCTGCTCGGGTCCGGCAGCTGCTCAGTGGTGGCTCGAGCTGTGGGCCGGATCCCGGGGTTCCTCGAGCGACACTCCTCGCCCGTGAGTGAAAGGGGTTTGTTGGGTGCGGGGATTGTTATAGTTCGTGACGCCACCCACGGTTGTGGTGATTGCACCACCGCTGCTCTGGGTGGGGATCCCGGGGATGGTGATGGGGAGCAGCCAGGTGTTGTGTTGCCCCTCCGTGGGTAGGGGTTGGTGATCCCGGGGCCCGGTGATGGGTGGTGAGGTTCGGGGCCTGGTGGGCGCAGGGACGCGGGGGCAGCGCTGTGCCTTGCGGCACTGTGGTACTCACTCAGCCTGAGACATGGACACAGTTTGTACGGTAAACCAAACGGCTGGTAGGACGGTCCCACAGACGGCTGCACCTGCACTCCCGGTAGGTGACGGTGATGTCCCTCTTCCTTGCACCTAAGTTTGACTGATGGTAGCGGTGGATTCCCTCCGGTTACCCGCTCCCCGACTGCAATCTGGGCCGGAGGAGCTCTACACTTTGCCCGCAGGCGCTGGCCCTGAGAAACTGGTGCCTTGGCGGTGGCGGTGTCTCTCTGCTTCAGGTTGGGCTGTTGCCGTCAATCGGGACTTGGTTGCTGGGGGATCTACGTCCCCTTCACTGACGGATTCGGCAAATTTGGCGACTCCTAGCCTTGCCGGGGTCCGAGAGGCCCCTGCCCTGGTGCTGACTGTCCTTCGGAACACTGCTCCAGACCACCGGGCACACAGCCAACGGGGTCCTTCCAGGAACTTCCAAACGGTCCCCCTCCGGACAGTCACCGCCGTCGCTGACCTTGCTGTTCTGGCCCTACACAAAGCTGGACCTTCAGGCTTTCCTCTCACTGTCACCACTCTTGCTTTCCTCCTTTACTACTCTTCTTTCCTCCACTTTCACTTCTTTGTTGTTTACTCTTGCCCTGTTACGAACCGGCGCCGCCATAGCCGCAAGCAGCCTGCTGCGGTTCCTGTTGCGCCCAGGCGCCGGCTGCCGTTCTTGGCCGTGCCTCGGGTCGTCCAGTTGGCTGTTCCTTCCACCACGTCTAAGTGTGGAGAGGCGGCTAGTGCGCATGCGTGCGCCGATTTACCCCAGCCAGAGTTTAAGCCCGGTGTTTTGCCTAGTGAGCATGCTCAGCCTGTTTGTGTTATGTCTGAGACTAAGTCCTCAGTTCAGGCTACTGAGCATGCTCAAGCTGATAGTCTGCTTTCTAAGCCTGTGGCTCAGGCTACTGAGCATGCTCAGGCACTTAGTGCATCAGAGCCTAGGTCCGGTAAGGACCTCACTGAGCATGTCCGTGAGGTGGCAGGTCCTGATAGGGCAGAGGGTGTCAGGTGTCCTGATGACGTGGCAACTCCGGACTGGCTCACAGAGGCCCGCCCCTATGATCTGGCACCTCAGTATTGGTCGTCAGACGATGACTGGTGAAGTGTTTGGGGCGTGGCTGCCATGAGGTCATCAATGACGTGGCGGTTCCAGATAGGTCGCATGTGACGTCACTGATGACATGGCACTCTGCTATTGGACCTTGGTGGTTCCACCCTGGGTTTGGGGCGGACCCAGGTTATAAAAGGGGCTGGAGACAACATGGAGGTGCGCAGTCTTCACATTTGCTCAGTCAGAGCACACCTCCATGTTAGAGCCTCATTGCGGCATAAGCCTATGTTGGGAAGCGGTAGGTAGGGTTAGGCGAACGGTGCCTGTCACGCCAAGATTCGTGGCTCGGCACATCAGGGTCAGGCGCCGTGCTTCCCTCCTGCCGTTCCAGTCTTGCTATAGCAGCCCAGTGGCGTTAACTGGGCTGCGGCTGCTGTGCTTCCTGTCCGATTGTGCCCCCTACGCACACGGACAACGCACCTGCTGCGCCACCTGTCCGGTTGTGCCCCCTACGCGCACGGACAGCGTACTCCAGGACCCCTGTGGAGTTAACAGGGTGTTCCTTATTTTCCTAGGCTTCCCGGTCAACGCTACTGGTGTACCCATCTGGCCTGACGTGTCCTACACACACGTGGCCAGAAACGCTAATCGGAGGACCGCTCGGCCTGACGTGTCCTACACACGTGGCCGACAGGGCGCTTTCGTGGCGGTCTTCCGGTCAACACTACCTGGTTACCACCCGGCCTGACGTGTTTCCTGCACACGTGGTTGGTGTAGCGCTAGGTGCACCAAAACGCTAATCGGGTTGTCGTCCGGTCTGACGTGTCCCAACACACGTGACCGGTTCCCAGAGTTCCTGGGTTATCTCAGAGCCATCCAGCTCTATAGTCTCCGCCTAACCCTCAGGTGCCAGCAGCTCCATTGTCATCTGGAGCACGGTGGGCCCCGACTGGCGATTAGGATATATACCCCCTGGTCCTAATCTGCCGGTTCCCCCGTAACATGCCCCCTCCGGGCTACTCCTCCACTCCTTCTACTTCCTCCTCCCTGACTAGAGTGCCTGGTACTTCCCGCCTCCAGAGCTGTGATCTCCTTGGTGGGCGGAGCCAACCGCCTGGCCCACCCCCTGGTGTGAATCATCAGCCTCTGGAGGAAGGCAACAAGGATTTCTGGTTAGCTGTGATGTGCCTACCTGGGATGTGGTGGTGTTGTGACCTGTGTCCCCTGGCTTGCCCAGGGCGACACATTAGGATTCCCAGTCTTATGCTCGATCACTAGTTTTCTTCTTGGCCCATTGAACCCATATTACATTTATGGCTTATCCTGAAAGGATTTGTTCACCTCGGTAGCAGATTTGTTGTTTTTTTCTAACTTTACCGGTTGCATTTTGGGTGAGAATTTTTTTTTGTAATTTAGCGATAGTAGCTAAACCGTGAATGTTCCGTTCTCCACCTTGTGTCCGGTCACTGCTGAAGCAGATAGCACCTGATCGCGGGGATCCCGGGCATTGGACAGACCCACTGATTTCCTACAATAGGTCAGCAGTATCTAAGGGGTACTTTGCACGCTGCGACATCGCTACTGCGATCTCGTCGGGGTCAAATCGAAAGTGACGCACATACGGCGCCGGTAACAACGTCGCAATGTATAAAGCCTAGATGCGCCAATAAACGATCGCAAAAGTGTCGTAAATCGGTGATCTGTTTAGCGTTGGTCATTTTCATAATGTCGCACCAATAGGAGATACGATGTTGTCCCTCGTTCCTGCGGCAGCGCACATCGCTGTGTATGAAGCCGCAGGAGCGAGGAACTTCTCCTTACCTGCCTCCACCGGCTATACGGAAGGAAGGAGGTGGGCGGGATGTTTACGTCCCGCTCATCTCCGCCCCCCTGCTTCTATTGGACGGCTGCCGTGTGACGTCGCTGTGACGCCGCATGACCCGCCCCCTTAGGAAGAAGGCAGGTCGCCGGCCAGAGCGATGTCACAGGACAGGTAAGTGCGTGTGAAGCTGCCGTAGCAAAAATGTTCGCTACAGCAGCTATCACAAGATCGCATGTGCGACGGGGGCGGGGACTATCGCGCTCGGTATCGCTATCATCGGCTAGCGATGTCGCAGCGTGCAAAGTACCCCTAAGTCCCAGAGAACATCTTTATCTCATTCTGCAGCCATGGATGTACAAGGAAATATCGTGATGAAGACAATTACTGCGAAACGTTAATGACGTCCAGGTGCAAAACTAAACTTTTAGGTAAAAAAAAAACCCCAATTTGTTTATATCCTCTAAAATAGATGCTGAATGTTTGACCATCCTCTAGTGGCGCTGACAATAAGCACAATAAGAAGGCTGGGGCTGCCATACTAGGGTTGCCAAGATGCATCTGTGATGGCTCAACGTCTGGCCACTTGTGTGGGGGTGAACTGTTCTTAATTTGGCCAGACATGTGGGTCCTATTGTTTGTTAAATCAAGAGAAGTTAACCATTGTCTCTTCCCAGACTGATCGGAGCCCTATTGTCTGTAAATGTGCATTACTTTAGCCCCTCTAACTGCATAGTTCAGAGGAAAATGATGCAGTCGGATTGAACATGCGAGCAATGAGAGAGCAGCCATCTCTGCAAGTATAAAGGGCCATGCTTCTGTCACCAGGCTTAGACTCTACATGACCCCAGCTTCGGAGCTTCGGTTCCAGCTGGAGGATTCACTGAACTGCTTCACTTACAGAAGGCTTTTGCATCATCTCAGTTGAGGAACACCGTTTCTGAGTGAGGAAACACAGAACTGTTTCACTTTGGATATTCTACAGGATTTCAGTTTAGGATACACAGTTCCAGCTGAAGGTTCACAAAACTACTTACTAAGATTGGTGCTATCTCTTCTCAGTGGGTGCCACCAAAAGCAGGGTTCTGCTGGATTGACATAGTTGGCCCTGGAAGCCTTGATGTCACGAAGACTCTAATCCCTGATGGGCCAGTGGAAGGGTGAGACTCTGTTGTTTGCACCATCTTATGTTCTTGCTGGGAATGTACTATATGTTTTTGCCTGCTGGTGACCAATAAAGCCTTTCCAGTGTGAGGTTCCCTCATCCAGTGTTGTCTGAGGATTGTTCAGCCCATGGGGAAGGAGTGTGAGCATTCAGTAGGATGAGCCCTCGTCTGTGCAGTCTTTCTGAAGACAGCTAGGCCAGCGGACAAGAGCACCTCTGACCCTCATGTCTCCACAGCATTCTCTTCATTGATTCCCTAAAACGGCTGCTGCATTCCCTGCCCAGACTTTTATACTGACTCTGACAGTCTCTCCTGGTTTACTGCAGTATACCTCACGGGGCAGCCTGTGCAGTCGTGTCTGGGGTCGTCTGAGCCTTCTGCGGCTGATCCAATCTTCTACAATGTGTGAAATGGTGGACGGCAATAACATTTTATACAATTTGTCACCAATATGATTCCCATCAAATTGAGTTACTGATATCTGGTCACAGCTCACCTTATCTTCCTCTCTGCACAGTAACCTGTTCATTGTCAGAAGGCATGCCCATAACAAGTTCACAACAAGTTATGGTCAGAGCTCACCTCCTCCCCTCCACATAAACTTCTTTAAATGTCATAGGCTGCTCCCACTACACTCCCCCATAGAAGATAAGGGGTGAGGGTCACTGGTTACGTCCTCTCTCTCCTTAGCCAGTGTTGCAAGTAAAGCTCACTGAGCATGCCCACTACACTCCCCCATAGAAGATAAGAGGTGAGGGTCACTGGTTACGTCCTCTCTCTCCTTACCCAGTGTTCCAAGTAAAGCTCACTGAGTGTGCACACTACACTCCCCCATAGAAGATAAGGGGTGAGGGTCACTGGTTACGTCCTCTCTCTCCTTACCCAGTATACCCAGTAAAGCTCACTGAGTGTGCACACTACACTCCCCCATAGAAGATAAGGGGTGAGGGTCACTGGTTACGTCCTCTCTCTCCTTAGCCAGTGTTGCAAGTAAAGCTCACTGAGCATGGCCACTACACTCCCCCATAGAAGATAAGAGGTGAGGGTCACTGGTTACGTCCTCTCTCTCCTTAGCCAGTGTTCCAAGTAAAGCTCACTGAGTGTGCCCACTAAACTCCCCCACAGAAGATAAGAGGTGAGGGTCACTGGTTATATCTCTCTCTCCTTACCCAGTGTTCCAAGTAAAGCTCACTGAGTATGCACACTAAACTCCCCCACAGAAGATAAGAGGTGAGGGTCACTGGTTATGTCCTCCCTCTCAATACGCAGCGGTCTCAGTAAAGCTCACTGAGTGTGCACACTACACTCCCCCATAGAAGATAAGGGGTGAGGGTCACTGGTTACATCTTCCCTCTCCTTACCCAGTGGTCCCAGTAATGCTCACTGAGCATGCCCACTACACTCATCTATGGGGAGGTTTCTGAGTGAGGATAATTATTTTCTTGTTCTTGTTAGTAAAAAAATCTAATAATTTAACAAAAAAGAAAGAAAACAGTGAAGACATCCGCGTATACTTCATAGAATCACTTAAATGAGCAGAAAAGAATGAAACGCAGCAGATGAGGAGCGAGCAGCTGAGGAGCAAGTATCTGAGGAGCGAGCAGCTGAGGAGCAAGCATCTGAGGAGCGAACAGCTGAGGAGCGAGCAGACGAGGAGCGAACAGCTGAGGAGCGAGCAGACGAGGAGCGAACAGCTGAGGAGCGAGCAGACGAGGAGTGAGCAGCTGAGGAGCGAGCAGACGAGGAGTGAGCAGCTGAGGAGCGAGCAGATGAGGAGTGAGCAGATGAGGAGTGAGCAGCTGAGGAGCGAGCAGATGAGGAGTGAGCAGACGAGGAGCGAACAGCTGAGGGGCGAGCAGACGAGGAGCGAACAGCTGAGGGGCGAGCAGATGAGGACTGAACAGCTGAGGAGCGAGCAGACGAGGAGCGAGCAGACGAGGAGCGAACAGCTGAGGAGCGAGCAGACGAGGAGTGAGCAGCTGAGGGGCGAGCAGACGAGGAGCGAACAGCTGAGGGGTGAGCAGACGAGGAGCGAACAGCTGAGGAGCGAGCAGACGAGGAGTGAGCAGCTGAGGAGCGAGCAGACGAGGAGTGAGCAGCTGAGGAGCGACCAGACGAGGAGCGAGCAGCTGAGAAGCAAGCATCTGAGGAGCGAACAGCTGAGGAGCGAGCAGACGAGGACCGAACAGCTGAGGAGCGAGCAGCTGAGGAGCGAGCAGACGAGGAGTGAGCAGCTGAGGGGCGAGCAGACGAGGAGCAAGCAGCTGAGGAGCGAGCAGACGAGGAGCGAACAGCTGAGGGGCGAGCAGATGAGGACTGGACAGCTGAGGAGCGAGCAGACGAGGAGCGAGCAGCTGAGGGGCGAGCAGACGAGGAGCGAACAGCTGAGGGGCGAGCAGATGAGGAGCGAACAGCTGAGGAGCGAGCAGACGAGGAGTGAGCAGCTGAGGAGCGAGCAGACGAGGAGTGAGCAGCTGAGGAGCGAGCAGATGAGGAGTGAGCAGCTGAGGAGAGAGCAGCTAAGAAGCGAGGAGCGAACAGCTGAGAAGCGAGCATCTGAGGAGCGAACAGCTGAGGAGCGAGCAGACGAGGACCGAACAGCTGAGGAGCGAGCAGCTGAGGAGCGAGCAGATGAGGAGTGAGCAGCTGAGGGGCGAGCAGACGAGGAGCAAGCAGCTGAGGAGCGAGCAGACGAGGAGCGAGCAGCTGAGGGGCGAGCAGACAAGGAGCGAACAGCTGAGGGGCGAGCAGATGAGGACTGAACAGCTGAGGAGCGAGCAGACGAGGAGCGAGCAGCTGAGGGGCGAGCAGACGAGGAGCGAACAGCTGAGGGGCGAGCAGATGAGGAGCGAACAGCTGAGGAGCAAGCAGACGAGGAGTGAGCAGCTGAGGGGCGAGCAGACGAGGAGCGAACAGCTGAGGGGCGAGCAGACGAGGAGCGAACAGCTGAGGAGCGAGCAGACGAGGAGTGAGCAGCTGAGGAGCGAGCAGACGAGGAGCGAGCAGCTGAGAAGCAAGCAGATGAGGAGAAAACAGCTGAGGGGCGAGCAGACGAGGAGCAAACAGCTGAGGAGCAAGCAGACGAGGAGGGTGCAGACGAGGAGCAAGCAGCTGAGAAGTGAGCAGCTGAGAAGCGAACAGACGAGGAGCGAGCAAACGAGGAGCAAGCAAGTGAAGAGAGAGCAGATGAGGAGCGAGGAGCAAGCAACTGAGGAGTGAGCAGCTGAGGAGCGAGCACACGAGGAGCAAGCAGGCGAGGAGCGAGAAGGTGAGGAGCGAGCAAGCAAGGAGCGAGCAGCTGTGGAGCGAGCAGACGAGGAGCGAGCAGCTGAGGAGCGAGCAGATGAGGAGCGAGCAACTGAGGAGAGAGCAGATGAGGAGCAAGCAACTGAGGAGTGAGCAACTGAGGAGCGAGCAGACGAGGAGGAAGCAACTGAGGAGTGAGCAGATGAGGAGCAAGCAACTGAGGAGTGAGCAGCTGAGGAGCGAGCAGATGAGGAGCGAGCAGGCGAGGACCGACCAGGCGAGTAGCGAGCAGCTGAGGGGCGAGCAGCTGAGAAGTGAGCAGATGAGGAGCGAGTAGCTGAGGAACAAGCAGACGAGCGAGCAGAAAAGGAGCAAGCAGACAAGCAGTGGGCAGCTGAGGAGTGAGCAGGCATGTAGCGAGCAGTCAAGGAGCTAGCAGCTGAGGAGCGAGCAGGTGACGAGTGATCAGATGAGGAGTGAGCAGCTGAAGAGCCAGCAGACGAGGAGCGAGCAGATGAGGAGCGAGCAGCTGAGAAGCGAGCAGCTAGGAGTGAGCAGACAAAGAGCGAGCAGCTAAGGAGCGTGTAGCTGAGGAGTGTGCAGCTGAGGAGCATGCAGATGAGGAGCGAGCACACAAGGAGCATGCAGTTGAGGAGCGAGCAGACGAGGAGTGAGCAGACGAGGAGTGAGCAGACGAGGAGTGAGCAGCTGAGGAGCGAGCAGACGAGGAGTGAGCAGACGAGGAGCGAGCAGACGAGGAGCGAGCAGACGAGGAGCGAGCAGACGAGGAGTGAGCAGCTGAGGAGCGAGCAGACGAGGAGTGAGCAGACAAGGAGCGTGCAGACAAGGAGCGTGCAGTTGAGGAGCGAGCAGACGAGGAGCGAGCAGACGAGGAGTGAGCAGATGAGGAGTGAGCAGATGAGGAGCGAGCAGACGAGGAGCGAGCAGACGAGGAGTGAGCAGCTGAGGAGAGAGCAGATGAGGAGCGAGCAGACGAGGAGCGAGCAGACGAGGAGTGAGCAGACGAGGAGTGAGCAGATGAGGAGTGAGCAGATGAGGAGCGAGCAGACGAGGAGCGAGCAGACGAGGAGCGAGCAGCTGACGATCGAACCTTTATTATATGCTAATGAAGATGTCATCCAGCAATATGGCAGCCGTTACACAATATTTACTGCGTCCCCTCGGATCCTCTAGGAGAGGTAATGCGCTGTGTAATTCCTGCTTCACTTTACAAGATTACCTGAAAAAAGCAATTCTGCAGATTAGTCTCACCAAACAGCGACTGCTGACGCCATGATGGAGGGATCCAAACAGAGGAGACGTGGAGAGGGGGGTCATTATCATATCTGCCTACGGGCAAAGCCCCCGTATTATATCCGCACTGTCACCGTGCGCCCCGCACCAGCGCCACAATCCTCCGCAAATCCCAAGAGCAGCTCTGCAATAAAAGCATCGGGAGGAGGATCTGTATTTATTAATCGCCATCATTCCTGCGCTCACTGCGAAGATCTCCTAAGGAGGACAAGTAATAAAGATGGTGAGAAAGCTGGAACGTCAGGAACAGAGATATCATAAAATCACTCGGATAGAGATGATCGGACGGAGGAAGTCACGAATCGGAGAATCCCGGGAATATGAAATATAGCAAAAATTCTCCAGGGAGATTACAGTGACATATCGCCAATGGCGGCAGACTATGAGGCCACAAGTCAATGGGGGCCAGTGGACCCACCGCCCGTCATCACACTTCCAACTGTATCCGCATCACAGATGCACCACATCACCAGCCACAGCGCTGCTGCGCTGGCTAAACCCAGGACCTTTACCCTCAAGGTATTCTCTACCAACGCTATTAATCCACTCCACTTTCCATATCCCAGGCACCCATCTTTAAGCGACTCTTGACTAAGACCCAGGCGGGGTCGAAACGTCGAATGACTTCACAGCCGCCTTAATAAATTTGAAAAAAAATTTGCATCACAATCTATGAGTGCAGTGAATTTATTTATTATCTTGGATTGGACCCATTTTTCACTTGCACCCCCACCCACTTGTCTGAGTGCAGACCAATTTTTTTGATCTATACTACTGCAGAGACCGGAGCAGCAGGGGGCAGAAGAGAAGAGAGGGGATCATTTATTTATTAAAGTCAGTGAAGACACCGGTGGTTAATGGCCATAATACTATGTGGAGGACTATGGAGGTGCATTATACTATAAGGAGGACTATGAGGGATGCATTATATACTATATGGAGGACTATGAGGGGTGCATTATACTATATGGAGGTGCATTATGATATATGGAGGACTATGGGGGTGCATTATACTATATGGAGGATTATCAGGTGCATTCCATATGGAGGACTATGGGGGGTGCATTATATTTTATGGAGGACTATGGGGAGTGCATTATACTATATAGAGAACTATCGGATGCATTATCCTATAAGGAGGACTATGGGGTGCATTAGACAACATTGAGAAATATCAGGTGCATAATTCTATATGAAAAACTATAGGGGTACATTATACTATATGGATGACTATGGGGATGCATTATACTATATAGAGGACTATGGGAGTGCATTATACTATATGGAGGACTATGGGAAGTGCATTATACTATATGGAGGAATATGTGGTGCATTATTCTATATGGATAACTATGTGGGTACATTATACTATATGGAGGACTATAGGGGTGCATTATAATATATGAAGGATTATCAGGTGCATTATTCTATATGGAGGACTATGGTGGTGCATTATACTATATGGAGGTGCATTATGATATATGGAGGACTATGGGGGTGCATTATACTATATGGAGGATTATCAGGTGCATTCCATATGGAGGACTATGGGGGGTGCATTATATTTTATGGAGGACTATGGGGAGTGCATTATACTATATAGAGAACTATCGGATGCATTATCCTATAAGGAGGACTATGGGGTGCTTTATACAACATGGAGAAATATCAGGTGCATAATTCTATATGAAAAACTATAGGGGTACATTATACTATATGGATGACTATGGGGATGCATTATACTATATAGAGGACTATGGGAGTGCATTATACTATATGGAGGACTATGGGAAGTGCATTATACTATATGGAGGAATATGTGGTGCATTATTCTATATGGATAACTATGTGGGTACATTATACTATATGGAGGACTATAGGGGTGCATTATAATATATGGAAGACTATGGGGGTGCATTATACTATATGAAGGATTATCAGGTGCATTATTCTATATGGAGGACTATGGTGGTGCATTATACTGTAAGGAGGACTATGATGGTGTATTATACTATATGGAAGACTATAAGGGGGTGCTTTATAATAAATGGAGGACTATGGAGGTGCATTATACTATAAGGAGGACTATTGGGTACATTATTCTATATGGAGGAATATGAGGGTGCATTATACTGTAAGGAGGACTATGGGGAGTGTATTATACTATATGGAGGACTATGGGAAGTGTATTTTACTATATGGAGGACTATGGGGGTGCATTATACTATATGGAGGACTATTGGGAGCATTATACTATATGGAGAACTATTGGCTGCATTATAATTTATGGAGGACTATGGGGGTGCATTATACTATATGGAGGACTATGGGGTGCAATATACTATATGGAGGACTATGGGGTGCATTATACTATTTGGAGGACTATCAGATGCATTATACTATAAGGAGGACTATGAGGGCTGCAACAAATATGAAAAACTGGCACTGGCCCAAGGACTTGACAAAATCTTTGTTTATTCCTATTACGAAGAGGGTAATGCTACCGACTGTGTAAACTATCAGACTATTGCGGTTATATATCATGACAGCATAACACTACTGAAAATCCTACAAAAATGAGGACAGCTTTACTGTGACAAGAAGAGGCCAGAGAAACAAGAGGTATAACTGCTGACATTAGATGGATGACGGAAAAGACCAAAGAATATAACAAGGAGATTGATTTCTGCTTCACCGACTGCAGGGAAGCCTTTGACTGTGCTTGTCACCAGAAACTTTGGATATGGACGTGCCAAACCATCTGATGAGCCTCGTCAAGAACCTTTACATCAACCAAGAAGAGACAGTCTGAACACCACACGGTGACGCGGCGTGGTTCAAAGTAGAGCGAGACAGCATACAAGGTGGCATCCGGCCACCATTTCTCTTCAATTTATATGTAGAAGCGATTTTCAGAAAGTCTGGACCGAAAAAGAAGAAGGAATCAACATTTCTGGACAAATTGTCAACAATATTAAATATGCAGATGACACTGTGAGACTATAAAATATTTTTCTATATGCTTTTTACTGTGAGACTACAAATAATTTTTCTATGTGCTTTTCTACTGTGAGAATACATTGTATTTCCTCCCCCTTCTTAATATTAGCCAGACATGATAGGCTTCCGATCATCCTTCTCCTCTTGACGGCATTGTCCTTTTTAATGGTGAGGTCAGCAACAGAGGCTCACATCTATACACCTCCCCCTGATTACCTCCCCCAAGTTGAGCAGCCATATTGTGGACAAGCACTAAGGTGGGGTCCATGAGTTGGCCATGCACAAATCTGCCACTATCAATCCTGCCCCAGCCAATAGCCACAGTGTGGTTAGGCTTACTCACGGTTCTTTGCTCAGAAGTGGATGATGGAGACCGGGAATGCAAACCATCCCTGGAAAAGATGTTAGAAAGATCCACATCAGGGTCCTGCTTGGCTTGGAAGTGGGTGATGGCTGCTTCAAACTGACTGGATAGTCCTTGTCCTAGGTCATTCTCCAAAATGACTGGTGTGAGCAGGTAATCCCCAAGCCCCACTTTCACTTCCCTCTGAGTGGTATCCGAAACAACAGGCTTGGTGAGGCCATCTATGAACCCCACTTCAACTTCCTCCTGGCTAGTCCCCGAAACAACAGGTGTGGGGAGGCTGTCCATAAACTCCATATGGACCTCTTCCTGGTCAGACCCCAAAGTAACTGGCGTGGGGACGGTGTCCATAAGCTCCACATCAGCCTTGCTCTGGTCAGTCTCCACAATGACAGGTATAGGGAGACTGTTCCCAAGTCCCACATCGATCGCTTCCTGGTTGGTCCCCAAAATACCAGGTGTGGGGAGGCTGTCCACAAGCTCCACCTTGACCTCTCCCTGGTCGGTCCTTAGGTCCAACTGCACACATGCCAGAGGGATGTCTGAGCGCTGGCCCTCAGCCAGGGAGATGGATAATTGGGAATCTGGTAAAGGGTCTTCTGGGGAAACAATAACTGGGCTTACCAGGGTAATGGAGGAACCAGTGTCTCGTAGTCCCTGGCTCTTGACCGGCTGAGCTGGCAGATGGGCTCCAAGCATGCGTGCTCAGTTTTGGAGACAATCTTTATCTATATGTCCATGGCGCCCACATGTATAACAGCGCCATAGATTGGGCAAGTCACCTGCCCTGCTTGTAGTCCTTTGTTTTGGTGCAGCTTCTGCTGGGTAGTGGGACCATCCTTCTTGAGCGGCTGGTGTTAGCAGCACGGCAGCTGGAATCCCATAAACATATTCCAGAACCCAAGCCCTCTCTTCTCTTGAGGATCTAGGCCAAAATGCATCCAACAACGCTGTGGCTTGGGCCATTTTGGACAAAGTTGATTCCAGATTGTCACTAGATCCATGATGTGACACATAGTTTAAATCCTCTGGGTCAATATCGGCGGGATTCTCATCGTCCTCTGCATCATTCTGGGCATCCCAACGGACTAATTTCTGGATCAAGTCTGACCGAGTCTCAGCGTTCCAGTAGATAATCTTTCGCCTCTGGCACAGATCCTGTAGCATCCATTTACTGCTGCGGTCGTAACTCTTCTCTGGTCCTTGTCCCATGGCTGAGCTGGTGGGGCTGGACATGGCAGCATCCGAAACCTGAATGCCTCCCCTATGGCCTGCTGGGTATGCTTATGTCGCGGGCGGAGGAGGGGACGCTACGCTCTCCCACTGCTCGGGTCCGGCTGCTGCTGCTGTTGCTGCTGCTCGGTGGTGGCTCGAGCGGTGGGCCGGATCCCGGGGACTCAAGCGGTGTTCCTCGTCCGTGAGTGAAAAGGGGAATGGTTTGGGGGATTTATTGTCCGTGACGCCACCCACGGTTGTGGTGAGATTGGTGACACCACCGCTGCTCTGGACGGGGATCCCGGGAGTGATGACAGGGAGCAGCTTGGATGTTGGTTCTCCCCTCCGTGGGTAGGGGGTTGGTTGTCCCGGGGCCCGGTGAGGGGTAGGGATGGATGGCAGGTGGGTTACGGGGCCTGGTGAGGTGCAGGGTCGCGGGAGCAGCGCTGTGCCGCACGGCACGGTGGTACTCACTCAGCCAATGACGAATGCAAAGTCTCCGGTAAAACAAACGGCTGGATGGACGGGTCCCACAGATGGCTGCGGTGTTTTTCCCCTGACCCCAGGTTGGTAGTGTAAGTCCTTTCCTTCACCTTCGTGTACGCTCCTCCTGTGCTCCGGTTTCCAGCTGGCTCCCCGGTTCGGTACCGGACGGGCCACTACCCTGTCCCGGCTACCTACGGTTCCACCAAGACTGTCTTCCCGGCTCCTGCAGATGGCCACTACCGTCTGCCCCACTGGCTACACGAGGGACCTAGGCTCCAACCTAGGCCCCAGTCTGCGTCTGCCTCTCTGCAGACCTCCTCTCTCTTCCTCTGCCTGGACTTGTCTCTACTTGTTTCCTGCCTCAAACCAGCTAGACTCCTGGGTGGGCGTCTCCATCTGCCTGACTCCGCCCACCTGGTGTGCCTGTCTGAACCCGAGGAAGAAATCAGGTCTCACTGGGGATGACTGCTGTGAACTGCTGGGGGTGGGGGTGGGGGGTGTGTGTGTTGTTACTTGTGGCCCCTGGCTTGTCCAGGGCGCCACATTCCCCCTTAGTAAAATGCAGACCGTCCGCAGGCTGCCCGTCCATCACCGGTTTTATTTTTCACGAACTGAAAAAAAGAATAAAACATTTTTTAAACATTTTCACACATGCATTTTTTTTTTTTTTTCCATACAACTTCCCTTACGGGAGGCATATCACCTCAACCGTTGCACAGCAATAAAACATTTTTTTTAATAATAACAACGGGACGGGTCCTTCAGTCACCCACCCAAACAACCTGGCCCTGATGCTGCCCCTAGGAAGTGGGCAGCACCCCTTGACCCCAGTCCCAGAACGGGCCCAGATTCGTTAACGGGATGGGTGCTTCGCTGCCGTTGCGGCCGGGCAGACTGCCGGAGCCGTCGTCATCTTCATCGCGGCCGGGCGGACTGCCGGGGCCGTCGTCATCAGCAGTGCCGGATGGACGGGACATCTCGTGCAGCGGTGCTCCAGGAACCAAATACTTGCAGAGTCCTGGCGTCCCTGCTTCCACAGCCGCGGTTCACATGCGGCCAGACGCCATCCGTCTCCCTTAGTCTTTTTCCGGCTCCTCCTCTACAGGGGCGCGGTTTTGGCTTTCGCGCCTCCACTGCTCGAGGAGACGCTCGAGCGGGAATTTTTCACACCCAAGATGGCGGCTTCTCCAAATTTTCGGCCGGACACCTCCGGCGGTCACAAGGCGCACCTCTACCAGACGGCAGAGCGGTAAGATCCTGTTCGTGACGCCAAGTTGTCGTGGGCGGAGGAAGGGACGCTACGCTCTCCCACTGCTCGGGTCCGGCTGCTGCTGCTGTTGCTGCTGCTCGGTGGTGGCTCAAGCGGTGGGCCGGATCCCGGGGACTCGAGCGGCGTTCCTTGCCCGTGAGTGAAAAGGGGAATGGTTTTGGGGATTTATTGTCCGTGACGCCATCCACGGTTGTGGTGAGATTGGTGACACCACCGCTGCTCTGGACGGGGATCCCAGGAGTGATGACAGAGAGCAGCTTGGATGTTGGTTCTCCCCTCCGTGGGTAGGGGGTTGGTTGTCCCGGGGCCCGGTGAGGGGTAGGGATGGATGGCAGGTGGGTTACGGGGCCTGGTGAGGTGCAGGGTCGCGGGGGCAGCGCTGTGCCGCACGGCACGGTGGTACTCACTCAGCCAATGATGAATGCAAAGTCTCCGGTAAAACAAACGGCTGGATGGACGGGTCCCACAGACGGCTGCGGTGTTTTTCCCCTGACCCCAGGTTGGTAGTGTAAGTCCTTTCCTTCACCTTCGTGTACACTCCTCCTGTGCTCCGGTTTCCAGCTGGCTCCCCGGTTCGGTACCGAACGGGCCACTACCCTGTACCGGCTACCTACGGTTCCACTAAGACTGTCTTCCCGACTCCTGCAGACGGCCACTACCGTCTGCCACACTGGCTACACGAGGGACCTAGGCTCCAACCTAGGCCCCAGTCTGTGTCTGCCTCTCTACAGACCTCCTCTCTCTTCCTCTGCCTGGACTTGTCTCTACTTGTTTCCTGCCTCAGACCATCTAGACTCCTGGGTGGGCGTCTCCATCTGCCTGACTCCGCCCACCTGGTGTGTCTGTCTGAACCCGAGGAAGAAATCAGGTCTCACTGGGGATGACTGCTGTGAACTGCTGGGGGTGGGGGTGTGTGTGTGTTGTTACCTGTGGCCCCTGGCTTGTCCAGGGCACCACACTTATGTGCCTCCCTGGTTGTTGAGCCCTGGACGGTGTCCACGAACACCAGTCCGCTGCAGCTCCCCTGGACAAACCAGGCTGAGTAGTATCCCACTGCTGCCACCAATTGTGGAGACACGGGGCGAAGTGGGTGCTCTCGTCCACTAAAACCCGCCGCCTTTAGAAAGACAGCGTGGCTCAGGGCTCATCCCAACTGAACGCCGGCCTCCTTAACCGTGGGCATAACACTACTCAGACAACACAGGGTAAGGGAACCACAATAATTAGACTTTATTGGATCCCCAAACAATTAACGGCACATAACACATAACCAACAAAACACAAATGTAACAGGCAACAGAGTCTCACCCTTCCGCTGGCTCACCAGGGATTTAGAATGTCCATGCCTCAGAGGTTCCAGGGCTATTTACTCCAATCCAGCAGCACCCCGCTTTCGGTGGGCACCCACCGAGAAAGGAATAATGCCAGATTTAGGAAGCTGTCTGAGGTCTGCAAAGTCTGTAACACGTGACTGAACTGTCCCAACCTGAGTGTCCTCCTTAGGTAGTCCTGGTATGATGTTACAATCCTGGCAGCCGGAGTCGAAATCCCTAGGCTGTGGATATGGTCTCCAACCGGAACCGGAGTCCCTAGATTGAAGCCATAAGATATCCTGAACCTCTAGTCAGCTCCTAAGAGCTTAGACTGGATCCATCAGCATCCATCAACAACCACTGGTGGCTTAAAGAAATCCCTTTTATAGCCACAGCCTTCCACTTGGATACACTGCGTCCTCATTGATTGGTTGGACAAGATCGCCTCTCCCATTGGATGAATCTCAAGCTACATGGACAATGTTCATCCGAATGATGTCTACAGAAAGACTGAGGGTATACATGTAGTCTGGAAGTCACCGACTAGACAATGGCTACTAAGGTAATCACATTAGCAATACACAACTACAATACAATGATTACTGGAAGAGTCTGGAGAAACAATAGGTAAGCAAACATGACTTAGCACACATAAGAACAATACATCTGGCTGAATGTTAAGAAACTTTAACCCATGAGAGGCATTGAGTGTCCATGTCGTCACATGCAGATGACAATGTGAGACTATAAAATATTTTTCTATATGCTTTTTACTGTGAGACTACAAAATATTTTTCTATGTGCTTTTCTACTGTGAGAATACATTGTATTTTCTATAACTAAGCTTTTTTTCTATATAAGTAACCAGAGATTGTAAGCATGTCTATGCCAAGGTCAGCAGCTGAAGACTGATATAAAGGAACGAAATGTAGATGTGATAACAAAGACTGGCACAAGTTCAAATTTATGGCCTGAGGAGCTACGTGACTACGGTTCCACTAGCAATGGAAGGGACGGAGAGGGGACATTTAAAAACTCGACAAGCGTCACAGACTTTTTTGCATATGTTTTTAATATAACCAATGGCATACCTACGAATTTTACTAAGAGATTAACCCATTACAGCTCTATAAAAGGCTTGTAAAAATAAATGCATTTCACTCTTGTACGCCTGCTCTCACTGAGTAGGGTTCATGCCAGATATTTGTGAGGTCTAAATTCCTCAGTGACTATTAATCAGTGATTTCAGCAGGTATTCGCTGTTAAAAAGGTGATTTCCAAAACTATGGAATTTCTCCTTGATAGATGGTGCCAGACTCGGAACGCTCCAGTAAGGAACGGAGACTTAGCATACCGACAACGGACTCCCTGTAATGACTGTAGGCCACCCAACTTGGAACCTGATCAACTCCAACAGACTGCAGTAAGAGTTTTGACTCATAATTATTCTCTTATCTGTGTCCTTGGACGGCTCTCATTAGCCTGGGACAGTCTAGTTGGTCTCATGAGTCTATTTCTACAACCGGATTTCCTTTCTCCTGGGTGACCTTAAAGAACCCGAAAAGGTTGTGTCTGTCTGCTGAAATTGTTCTCGGGGATATGTCTAGCTAGTTGTGTTTTCTGCTGTTTTTTCTGTGTGAATTTTATTGGGTAGATCAGGTACGCTTGATTGGTAGTAGTGGCAGACTTAAATGTCATAAGTCACGGTCAAGGTATACGCCCTTGCTGCAGATTTCAGACTAGCTGTCTTCTGAGTAGTGAGAAAATGCCAATCAAGGTCCTGGTTGAGTGTCCCCCTGAGTCGACACGGGGTTAGGTTCTATTTTAGGATTCACAGCTAGTCAGAAAATTCCCCAACAAATGGAAGCCTTTAAGTCCATTTTTAAGTCCGATGGTGGCTTAACCCCCAGACACATAAAAGCAAACATGTGACAAAATAAAAAGTTGATGTTAATTTGCAGTATGTCAGAATGTGGTCGAATACAATATGAACAATGGAATAAGGCATTGAAAGAACAGAAGGGGACTCTGGAAAATGCAGGATTATTTGGGAAAGTACAAGCTTGGTATAGAGTAGCCTGCGCAATTGTAAAATAATGTTATATGTGGATGTTTTTAATATAACCAATGGCATACCTACGAATTTTACTAACAGATTAACGCATTACAGCTCTATAAAAGACTTGTAAAAATAACAGTTTGTCACTCTTGCGCACCTGCTGTTACTGAGTAGGGTTTATACCAGATTTTGGTGTGGTCTAAATTTCTTTGCTGGCACTCAGTGACTATTAATCAGAGATTTCAGCAGACATTCACTGTTAAGAAGGTGATTTCCGAAACTATGGAATTTCTCCTTGACAATGAATGAAGAACTTATTACAGAGGTCAAAATGGAAAGCTCAAACATGGGACTCTTAAGGTTGCTTTACACACTGCGATATCGGTACCGATATCGCCAGCATGCGTACCCGCCCCCATCAGTTGTGCGACACGGGCCAATCGCTGCCCGTGTCGCACAACATCGCCCGGACCCGTCACACGGACTTACCTTCCCTGCGACGTTGTTGTGACCGGCGAACCACCTCCTTTCTAAGGGGGCGGTTCGTTCAGCGTCACAGCGATGTCACAGCAGCGTCACTGAACCACCGCCCAATACAAGCGGAGGGGGGGAGATGAGCGGGACGTAACATCCCGCCCACCTTCTTCCTTCGCATTGCGGGCGGGAGGCAGATAAGGTGAGCTTCCTCCTTCCTGCGGTGTCACACGGAGCGATGTGTGCTGCCGCAGGAACGAGGAACAACTTCGTTACTGCTGCAGTAACGATATTTGAGAATGGACCCCCATGTCACCGATGAGCTATTTTGCACGTTTTTGCGACGATGCAAAATCGCTCATAGGTGTCACACGCAACGGCATCGCTAAAGCAACCAGATGTGTGTCACAAATTCCGTGACCCCAACGAGATCACTTGAGCGATATCATAGCGTGCAAAGAAGACAAAAGATTCTGACCACTACCAGATACAACTGGGACACATTTGAGATGGACGGCAACAAACTGGAAGTTGTAAAGGACTTCAACCTACTTGGATCAATGATCGCTCAAGATGAAGCGACGAAACCGGAAATCAATACTAGAATAGGTATGGGCAAATCAACAATGAAGTCACTGGGCAAGGTCTGATAATCCAGGAACATTTCACTGGTGATGAAGACACGGCTCCTGCATAGTCTGGTCTCGGCTCCTACATAGTCTGATCTTTTCTGTAGTCACATATTGATGCGAAATGTCGATGACAAAAGAACAAGACAGAAGAGTCAACGGCTTCGAAATGTAGAGGCGGAGAAGAATGTTATCAATACCATGGATGACAAGAAGAACAGAGAAATAAATTCTGGAACAAATCAAGCCAGACAGGTCACTCAAAGCAAAGATCACCAAGCTATCATCTGTCTACAAATCATATGAAGAAAGCAATCACAGGAGAAGGACATCATGGTGGGAAGAATAGAAGGAACAAGGTGAAGAGAAAGACCAGCAACCTGATGGCTGGATAATGAAAATAATGGCGGAGAAGACCCTGGTGAACCTATTTAGGCTGCACAAGATCAATCTTCCTACAGAGTGCTCATCTGTCGAGTCACAATGGATGGCTATGCAACTTGCAACTATTTAGCATATGATTAGTTATGCAGATTCATGTCACTTCATTGTTACTGTTTTGCTTTTAAAAGTCTAAACTTAAATCTGTATTATTTTGTTAGTCTTTTGTAAATCCACCTTTGGCTTTCACCTCTGCCTGAATCCTTCTGGGCTCTCGATCAGATTTAACCATGTCTCCACTGAAATCTAATCCCAGGTCTCTTCTCCACGTTCCCAGTGTTGGTGTATACTGGTCAGGTCTCTTCTACACGTTCCCAGTGTTGGTGTATACTGGTCAGATCTCTTCCCCATGTTCCCAGTGTTGGTGTATACTGGTCAGGTCTCTTCTCCACATTCCCAGTGTTGGTGTATACTGGTCAGGTCTCTTCTCCATGTTCCCAGTGTTGGTGTATGCTGGTCAGGTCTCTTCTCTACGTTCCCAGTGTTGGTGTATTACTGGTCAGGTCTCTTCTCCACGTTCCCAGTGTTGGTGTATACTGGTCAGGTCTCTTCTCTACGTTCCCAGTGTTGGTGTATACTGGTCAGGGCTCTTCTCTACATTCTCAGTGTTGGTGTATACTGGTCAGGGCTCTTCTCTACATTCTCAGTGTTGGTGTATACTGGTCAGGTCTCTTCTCCATGTTCCCAGTGTTGGTGTATACTGGTCAGGTCTCTTCTCCATGTTCCCAGTGTTGGTGTATACTGGTCAGGTCTCTTCTCCACGTTCCCAGTGTTGGTGTATACTGGTCAGGTCTCTTCTCCACATTCCCAGTGTTGGTGTATACTGGTCAGGTCTCTTCTCCATGTTCCCAGTGTTGGTGTATACTGGTCAGGTCTCTTCTCCACGTTCCCAGTGTTGGTGTATACTGGTCAGGTCTCTTCTACACGTTCCCAGTGTTGGTGTATACTGGTCAGGTCTCTTCTACACGTTCCCAGTGTTGGTGTATACTGGTCAGGTCTCCTCTCCACGTTCCCAGTGTTGGTGTATGCTGGTCAGGTCTCTTCTCCATGTTCCCAGTGTTGGTGTATACTGGTCAGGTCTCTTCTACACATTCCCAGTGTTGGTGTATACTGGTCAGGTCTCTTCTCAACGTTCCCAGTGTTGGTGTATACTGGTCAGGTCTCTTCTACACGTTCCCAGTGTTGGTGTATACTGGTCAGGTCTCTTCTACACGTTCCCAGTGTTGGTGTATACTGGTCAGGTCTCTTCCCTATGTTCTCAGTGTTGGTGTATACTGGTCATGTCTCTTCTACACGTTCCCAGTGTTGGTGTATACTGGTCAGGTCTCTTCTCCATGTTCCCAGTGTTGGTGTATACTGGTCAGGTCTCTTCTCCACGTTCCCAGTGTTGGTGTATACTGGTCAGGTCTCCTCTCCACGTTCCCAGTGTTGGTGTATACTGGTCAGGTCTCTTCTCCATGTTCCCAGTGTTGGTATATACTGGTCAGGTCTCTTCTATACAGTCCCAGTGTTGGTGTATGCTGGTCAGGTCTCTTCTCCATGTTCCCAGTGTTGGTGTATACTGGTCAGGTCTCTTCTACACATTCCCAGTGTTGGTGTATACTGGTCAGGTCTCTTCTCCACATTCCCAGTGTTGGTGTATACTGGTCAGGTCTCTTCTCCATGTTCCCAGTGTTGGTGTATACTGGTCAGGTCTCTTCTCCACGTTCCCAGTGTTGGTGTATACTGGTCAGGTCTCTTCTCCACGTTCCCAGTGTTGGTGTATACTGGTCAGGTCTCTTCTCCATGTTTCCAGTGTTGATGTATACTGGTCAGGTCTCTTCTCCATGTTCCCAGTGTTGGTGTATACTGGTCAGGTCTCTTCTCCACGTTCCCAGTGTTGGTGTATACTGGTCAGGTCTCTTCTACACGTTCCCAGTGTTGGTGTATACTGGTCAGGTCTCTTCTCCATGTTCCCAGTGTTGGTGTATACTGGTCAGGTCTCTTCTCCGTGTTCCCAGTGTTGGTGTATACTGGTCAGGTCTCTTCTATACAGTCCCAGTGTTGGTGTATGCTGGTCAGGTCTCTTCTCCATGTTCCCAGTGTTGGTGTATACTGGTCAGGTCTCTTCTACACATTCCCAGTGTTGGTGTATACTGGTCAGGTCTCTTCTCCACATTCCCAGTGTTGGTGTATACTGGTCAGGTCTCTTCTCCATGTTCCCAGTGTTGGTGTATACTGGTCAGGTCTCTTCTCCACGTTCCCAGTGTTGGTGTATACTGGTCAGGTCTCTTCTCCACGTTCCCAGTGTTGGTGTATACTGGTCAGGTCTCTTCTCCATGTTTCCAGTGTTGATGTATACTGGTCAGGTCTCTTCTCCATGTTCCCAGTGTTGGTGTATACTGGTCAGGTCTCTTCTCCACGTTCCCAGTGTTGGTGTATACTGGTCAGGTCTCTTCTACACGTTCCCAGTGTTGGTGTATACTGGTCAGGTCTCTTCTCCATGTTCCCAGTGTTGGTGTATACTGGTCAGGTCTCTTCTCCGTGTTCCCAGTGTTGGTGTATACTGGTCAGGTCTCTTCTCCACATTCCCAGTGTTGGTGGATACTGGTCGGGTCTCTTCTCCACGTTCCCAGTATTGGTGTATACTGGTCAGGTCTCTTCTCCACGTTCCCAGTATTGGTGTATACTGGTCAGGTCTCTTCTCCATGTTCCCAGTGTTGGTGTATACTGGTCAGGTCTCTTCTCCACGTTCCCAGTGTTGGTGTATACTGGTCAGGTCTCTTCTCCACGTTCTTAGTGTTGGTGTATACTGGTCAGGTCTCTTCTACACATTCCCAGTGTTGGTGTATACTGGTGTCAGGTCTCTTCTACACATTCCCAGAATTGGTGTATACTGGTCACAGGTCTCTTCTACACGTTCCCAGTGTTGGTGTATACTGGTCAGGTCTCTTCTCCACATTCCCAGTGTTGGTGTATACTGGTAAGGTCTCCTCTCCACATTCCCAGTGTTGGTGTATACTGGTCAGGTCTCTTCTCCACATTCCCAGTGTTGGTGTATACTGGTCAGGTCTCTTCTCCATGTTCCCAGTGTTGGTGTATACTGGTTAGCTCTCTTCTCCATGTTCCCAATGTTGGTGTATACTGGTCAGGTCTCTTCTCCACGTTCCCAGTGTTGGTGTATACTGGTCAGGTCTCTTCTACACGTTCCCAGTGTTGGTGTATACTGGTCAGGTCTCTTCTCCACGTTCCCAGTGTTGGTGTATACTGGTCAGGTCTCTTCTCCACGTTCCCAGTGTTGGTGTATACTGGTCAGGTCTCTTCTCCACGTTCCCAGTGTTGGTGTATACTGGTCAGGTTTCTTCTCCACGTTCCCAGTGTTGGTGTATACTGGTCAGGTCTCTTCTCCACGTTCCCAGTGTTGGTGTATACTGGTCAGGTCTCTTCTCCACATTCCCAGTGTTGGTGTATACTGGTCAGGTCTCTTCTCCATGTTCCCAGTGTTGGTGTATACTGGTCAGGTCTCTTCTCCACGTTCCCAGTGTTGGTGTATACTGGTCAGGTCTCTTCTACACGTTCCCAGTGTTGGTGTATACTGGTCAGGTCTCTTCTACACGTTCCCAGTGTTGGTGTATACTGGTCAGGTCTCCTCTCCACGTTCCCAGTGTTGGTGTATGCTGGTCAGGTCTCTTCTCCATGTTCCCAGTGTTGGTGTATACTGGTCAGGTCTCTTCTCCATGTTCCCAGTGTTGGTGTATACTGGTCAGGTCTCTTCTCAACGTTCCCAGTGTTGGTGTATACTGGTCAGGTCTCTTCTACACGTTCCCAGTGTTGGTGTATACTGGTCAGGTCTCTTCTTCGTGTTCCAAGTGTTCGTGTATACTGGTCAGGTCTCTTCTCCACATTCCCAGTGTTGGTGTATACTGATCAGGTCTCTTCTCCACATTCCCAGTGTTGGTGTATACTGGTCAGGTCTCTTCTCCACATTCCCAGTGTTGGTGTATACTGGTCAGGTCTCCTCTCCATGTTCCCAGTGTTGGTGTATACTGGTCAGGTCTCTTCTCCACGTTCCCAGTGTTGGTGTATACTGGTCAGGTCTCTTCTCCACGTTCCCAGTGTTGGTGTATACTGGTCAGGTCTCTTCTACACATTCCCAGTGTTGGTGTATACTGGTCACAGGTCTCTTCTACACGTTCCCAGTGTTGGTGTATTCTGGTCAGGTCTCTTCTCCATGTTCCCAGTGTTGGTGTATACTGGTCAGGTCTCTTCTCCTTGTTTCCAGTGTTGGTGTATACTGGTCAGGTCTCTTCTCCACGTTCCCAGTGTTAGTGTATACTGGTCAGGTCTCTTCTCCTTGTTCCCAGTGTTGGTGTATACTGGTCAGGTCTCTTCTCCACGTTCCCAGTGTTGGTGTATACTGGTCAGGTCTCTTCTCCATGTTCCCAGTGTTGGTGTATACTGGTCAGGTCTCTTCTCCACGTTCCCAGTGTTGGTGTATACTGGTCAGGTCTCTTCTCCACATTCCCAGTGTTGGTGTATACTGGTCAGGTCTCTTCTCCACATTCCCAGTGTTGGTGTATACTGGTCAGGTCTCTTCTCCATGTTCCCAGTGTTGGTGTATACTGGTCAGGTCTCTTCTCCACATTCCCAGTGTTGGTGTATACTGGTCAGGTCTCTTCTCCACGTTCCCAGTGTTGGTGTATACTGGTCAGGTCTCTTCTACACATTCCCAGTGTTGGTGTATACTGGTCACAGGTCTCTTCTACACGTTCCCAGTGTTGGTGTATACTGGTCAGGTCTCTTCTCCACGTTCCCAGTGTTGGTGTATACTGGTCAGGTCTCTTCTCCACGTTCCCAGTGTTGGTGTATACTGGTCAGGTCTCTTCTACACATTCCCAGTGTTGGTGTATACTGGTCACAGGTCTCTTCTACACGTTCCCAGTGTTGGTGTATACTGGTCAGGTCTCTTCTCCACATTCCCAGTGTTGGTGTATACTGGTCAGGTCTCTTCTCCACGTTCCCAGTGTTGGTGTATACTGGTCAGGTCTCTTCTACACATTCCCAGTGTTGGTGTATACTGGTCACAGGTCTCTTCTCCATGTTCCCAGTGTTGGTGTATACTGGTCAGGTCTCTTCTCCACGTTCCCAGTGTTGGTGTATACTGGTCAGGTCTCTTCTCCACGTTCCCAGTGTTGGTGTATACTGGTCAGGTCTCTTCTACACATTCCCAGTGTTGGTGTATACTGGTCACAGGTCTCTTCTACACGTTCCCAGTGTTGGTGTATTCTGGTCAGGTCTCTTCTCCATGTTTCCAGTGTTGGTGTATACTGGTCAGGTGTCTTCTCCATGTTCCCAGTGTTAGTGTATACTGGTCAGGTCTCTTCTCCTTGTTCCCAGTGTTGATGTATACTGGTCAGGTCTCTTCTCCACATTCCCAGTGTTGGTGTATACTGGTCAGGTCTCTTCTCCATGTTCCCAGTGTTGGTGTATACTGGTCAGGTCTCTTCTCCACATTCCCAGTGTTGGTGTATACTGGTCAGGTCTCTTCTCCATGTTCCCAGTGTTGGTGTATACTGGTCAGGTCTCTTCTCCACGTTCCCAGTGTTGGTGTATACTGGTCAGGTCTCTTCTCCACATTCCCAGTGTTGGTGTATACTGGTCAGGTCTCTTCTCCACATTCCCAGTGTTGGTGTATACTGGTCAGGTCTCTTCTCCATGTTCCCAGTGTTGGTGTATGCTGGTCAGGTCTCTTCTCTACGTTCCCAGTGTTGGTGTATTACTGGTCAGGTCTCTTCTCCACGTTCCCAGTGTTGGTGTATACTGGTCAGGTCTCTTCTCTACGTTCCCAGTGTTGGTGTATACTGGTCAGGGCTCTTCTCTACATTCTCAGTGTTGGTGTATACTGGTCAGGTCTCTTCTCCACGTTCCCAGTGTTGGTGTATACTGGTCAGGTCTCTTCTCCATGTTCCCAGTGTTGGTGTATACTGATCAGGTCTCTTCTACACGTTCCCAGTGTTGGTGTATACTGGTCAGGTCTCTTCCCCATGTTCTTAGTGTTGGTTTATACTGGTCAGGTCTCTTCTCCATGTTCCCAGTGTTGGTGTATACTGGTCAGGTCTCTTCCCCATCTTCCCAGTGTTGGTTTATACTGGTCAGGTCTCTTCCCCATGTTCCCAGTGTTGGTTTATACTGGTCAGTGTATAATGGTCTCTTGGGGATGTATACAGCTTTTTCTTCACCCACAAGTGGTGGATTGGGTTGAGGTCTGGGGACTGTGGGGACAATCTAGCTCCTCTACGTCTTGTCATTGAGCCATTTCTTCTCCAATCTCGGCGTATGCTTCGGGTCGTTCTCCTGCTGGAACATAATGTTGTATTTTCCATACCCATAGTACTCGAGTGTATGAAGTATGCTTATTACCGTATTGCATAAATTGATGATTGGAGTGCAGAGGAAGAACACTGGGCTGTGCTGCAGCCAAACAGCAGGCTCTGCTATGACTAACAAGACCCCCGGACCGCCCATTTAACATTTGGCATAGTTGACAGGATCATTTTGCATGTCCTGTTAAACAAGGACCTGTTCACAGGGAGAAACTAAAGTGGAGGGCCGCTGCCAGAGTGCGGCTGAAGAGAACTAAAATGGCTGCTGCAGTGTGGGAGAAGAAGCAGGCCCATCGTGGGTGTCTCCACAGCACTGTGGCATGAAAATGTGTCTAGCCCCAGGGAGGAACAGAGAGAGTTGTGTAGTCCCAGAGGCTTTCAGCCAAACTTCTTTACTTGTCAACTTCAAAAACAGTTTTTATCTCGCCTGAGGCGGGCATATTCTTGTTCCCCAAAGGGGTTACCGTTAGCAACGGATAATTCATACATTTTGCTGGTCGACCGCCTCTCTGGTACTCGGGCTCCCATTGGGGTCCCTAAGCTCCTCATTCTCTCTTCAGCTTCATTATTCACAGCAGACTCATCCGTCTTCCCAGTCAGTCAGGTCCCACTCTTCTCTCAAGAGCCCACTGACCTTCCACTGACTGAGGGGGTTTGTTAGGTATCTGTCAGATAATGGCCACCACCCAGACCGCACTACGTGTCCGGCACCCGGATTTGGCTAAGAATGTCATGCCAAATTAAAGTTATTGGGGTTTTTCCTCCACTACGTCTCTCTCACAGGCACTGTATGCTCCTCTCTCTCAGGGACTCTCCTCTCACAGGCGCAGTCTGCTCCCCTCCCTCAGGGACTCTCCTCTCACAGGCGCAGTCTGCTCCCCTCCCTCAGGGACTCTCCTCTTACAGACGCAGTCTGCTCCCCTCCCTCAGGGACTCTCCTCTCACAGGTGCAGTCTGCTCCCCTCCCTCAGGGACTCTCCTCTCACAGGCGCAGTCTGCTCCCCTCCCTCAGGGACTCTCCTTTCACAGGCACAGTCTGCTCCCCTCCCTCAGGGACTCTCCTCTCACAGGCGCAGTCTGCTCCCCTCCCTCAGGGACTCTCCTCTCACAGGTGCAGTACGCTCCTCTCCCTCAGGGACTCTCCTCTCCCAGGCGCAGTCTGCTCCCCTCCCTCAGGGACTCTCCAGGCGCAGTCTGCTCCCCTCCCTCAGGGACTCTCCTCTCACAGGTGCAGTCTGCTCCCCTCCCTCAGGGACTCTCCTCTCACAGGCGCAGTCTGCTCCCCTCCCTCAGGGACTCTCCTCTCACAGGTGCAGTACACTCCTCTCCCTCAGGGACTCTCCTCTCACAGGCGCAGTCTGCTCCCCTCCCTCAGGGACTCTCCTCTCACAGGTGCAGTCTGCTCCCCTCCCTCAGGGACTCTCCTCTCACAGGCGCAGTCTGCTCCCCTCCCTCAGGGACTCTCCTCTCACAGGCGCAGTCTGCTCCCCTCCCTCAGGGACTCTCCTCTCACAGGCGCAGTCTGCTCCCCTCCCTCAGGGACTCTCCTCTCACAGGCGCAGTATGCTCCCCTCCCTCAGGGACTCTCCTCTCACAGGCGCAGTCTGCTCCCCTCCCTCAGGGACCCTCGTCTCACAGGTGCAGTATGCTCCTCTCCCTCAGGGACTCTCCTCTCACAGGCGCAGTACGCTCCTCTCCCTCAGGGACTCTCCTCTCACAGGCGCAGTCTGCTCCCCTCCCTCAGGGACTCTCCTCTCACAGGTGCAGTATGCTCCTCTCCCTCAGGGACTCTCCTCTTACAGGTGCAGTATGCTCCTCTCCCTCAGGGACTCTCCTCTTACAGGTGCAGTATGCTCCTCTCCCTCAGGGACTCTCCTCTCACAGGCGCAGTCTACTCCCCTCCCTCAGGGACTCTCCTCTCACAGGTGCAGTCTACTCCCCTCCCTCAGGGACTCTCCTCTCACAGGTGCAGTCTACTCCTCTCCCTCAGGGACTCTCCTCTTACAGGTGCAGTATGCTCCCCTCCCTCAGGGACTTTCCTCTCACAGGCACAGTCTGCTCCCCTCCCTCAGGGACTCTCCTCTGTTAACCCCTTCTTGGGCGACACTTTGTTACTCTGGATTATAATAACACTGCTTATGGGACTTTTCTTGTTTTCATCGGATTCTCTTTTTTCATTGTTGATTTACTAAAAGTATCTTTCCCACTTTGTTCCTTCAGCTTCATAGCGGCCCAGCACTATAATCACTTCCCCTTTGGGAATTACAGTATACCTACATATTACTTTCCAAATGAAGGTGCCATGCTCCCCGGTTCTCGTGCCACGCTCCCCGAGTCCTCTGCCACGCTCCCCGGCTCCTCTGCCACGCTCCCCCGCTCCCGGACCTCGCTTCCCCGCTCCCGTGCCACGCTCCCCGGTCCCCCGCTCCTCAGCCTCCATGCTCCCTCACCTGCATCCTCCAGGCAACCCGGTCCCCGGTCCCGGCGCCCGTCTGCTGTCCTGAGCCGGCCCGGCACTCCTGCCTCCTGCACACCGCATCCTGCTCTGGCTTCTGGCACCCGGGTCTCGCGCATGCGCACTAGGGCGCGCGCGCGGTCATTGACCTTTTCTTAAAGGGCCAGCGTCCTCCAACAGGATATTGAAGATGCAGGTACAGGGTATATAAAGGGTTCCTTTCCAAGTGGGCGGGGCCTGTTCTTCGTGTTTGCTAAGCTAGGAGTCAGGTCTCCCTGTGCTTTGTCCTGTACTTACCTATCTCTCTTGTAGAGCCGCTCCTGTCTCGCCAACCGGTCCTGACGGTTCCAGAACTCCTAACGGTGACTGTCCGCCATCTTCTCAGTCCCTACCGTCTCCGATCCCTGGATCCGTGTGGTGACCGACCTTCCCGCTCCGCTGGTTCCGGACCCTGCCTGACATCTTCTCGGCCTCCGAACCTGAGCTCCGTCACCCGGACTACCTTCAGAGACTCCGTGGTCCCAGGGACTTCTACACCCACTCCTCTGTACGGACTGTCCTGCTACCCGTAGTGCTCCGGCTACCGGGCACCTTGCCCTCGGTGGGGTGCTCAGTCCAGTGGATCCACCTCCTGGGCCTGCCTGTCCACCTGGTCCTAACAGAAGGTAATAATATGTTTTTTATTTGATCATTTATTTGTCTCAAAAGTATGCTCCCTTTTTTCACTTGATCAGATTACGTCCCATAGAAGTCTATGGAATGACATTAAGTGATTCGCCCTATGATATAATAATTATACATTTTGTTCAAATATATGTATTTATTAGGATTATCTTATGATTCCTCTATGATTTTCTAATATTTGGGCATTATCTCTTTAGATATAATTGGTCAAATACGTCGGACGTTCTTCTCAGGCATCACTTGTTATACCATCTAGGTAAAATGATTTATTATATCACGTGTATTAATTTACAGTCACTAATATGAAATATGTATGAATATTGGTACTGATTTTTTTCCTTTTGTATTCTATTATATGAATTTCAGTTGTGAAGAAGGCATCAGCCGAAACGTTACGTTATATCTGATATAATTATTTTTGGATAATAAACTACTATCTTGATTCATCATAGAGTGCCGGAGTTTTTTTCTATATTGGATTATTTTTCTCCTGAGCACCTTATTAGTGAGCCAGACCATTACTTGGATTATTGCTCCTCTCCCTCAGGGACTCTCCTCTTACAGATGCTGTCTGCTCCTCTCCCTCAGTGACTCTCTTCTCACAGGCACCATCTGATCCTCTCCCTCAGGGACTCTCCTCTTACAGGCGCAGTCTGCTCCTCTCCCTCAGGAACTCTACTGTCACAGATGCTGTCTGCTCCTCTCCCTCAGGAACTCTACTGTTACAGATGCTGTCTGCTCCTCTCCCTCAGGAACTCTACTGTTACAGATGCTGTCTGCTCCTCTCCCTTAGTGACTCTCTTCTCACAGGCACCATCTGATCCTCTTCCTAAGGGACTCTCCTCTTACAGGCGCAGTCTGCTCCTCTCCCTCAGTGACTCTCCTCTCACAGATGCAGTCTGCTCCTCTCCCTCAGTGACTCTCCTCTCACAGATGCAGTCTGCTCCTCTCCCTTAGGGACTCTCCTCTCACAGATGCCATCCGCTCCTCTTCCTCAGGGACTCTCCTCTCACAGGTGCAGTCTGCTCCTCTTCCTCCGGAACTCTCCTCTCACAGATGCCATCCGCTCCTCTTCCTCCGGTACTCTCCTCACACAAACTGACTTCTTAACCATTATTTATCAAACTAAGACACTTCCCTTTACTAACTCTCGGGAGCACAAGGGAAGCAGTTTACACATTGTGGCCACCTAGTGGCCATATGAACACATTACACCATAACATTAAACTTCAAACATTACATTTTATACAAAGTGGATTTTTAGGTGTGGGGCAGCCGAGCCTTACACCCCTTTACAGGATCAATAACAGCAGAAGTATAAGCAAGTAACGAAGTGGAGTAAAAGAGGCGTCAAATTCATTACATTGTTATTCACCCCCAAAAATCAAGATTCTTTGCTGTTTTCTACGTGTCCGACCTCTAGAATCTGGACTCTGCTGCCGGGTCCTGAATGGAGCAGAGGTGCACATGGTCGACCTCCACTCCATTCATTGTCTACAGGTCTGCTGAGTGCTGCAGTCAGCAGCCCAATTACAAATTATTGGAGTGGAGGTCACATGCTCGGCCTCTACTCCATTCATTGTCTATAGGACTGGCGGAAATAGCAGAATGTTGCACTCAGCAGCCCAAATAACAATTAATAGAGCGGAGGTCGAGCATGTGCACCTCTGCTCCATTCAGGACCTGGTTGCAGAATTCTTGGGGTCTCAGAGCCTCGATCTGAAGGATTCCAAGAATCAGTCCCCCAACAATCTACAAGTAATCAGCTTCTTTTTTCTCGGAATTACCCTTTAAGCGACGCACGTCATTAAATGCACTTGCTGCGTCATTTTTACATCAAGACTTAAGGCCCCGTCACACACAAAGATAAATCTTTGGCAGATCTGTGGTTGCAGTGAAATCATGGACCTATTGTTCCATTTGTACAAAGCCACAAACCTGGCACTGATTGTCCACAATTTCACTGCAACCACAGATCTGCCACAGATCTGCCACAGATTTATCTCTGTGTGTGACAGGGCTTTAAGACTGGTATAAAAGCCACCAACCTTGTTGAATCACAGCATTAGAATGTAAGAATGTTAATTCCGCTTTCCCGTATTTGTATGTCAGTAAATGCGGCTTCATGTATATAAACCTCCATGTGACCCCACTGGTTTTCACCACCAGGCAATATGTTTTCAGCAGTTACAATATAACTACAAGTTTAACTACAAAAGGGAAAAAACAATTATTTTTTTTTGCCTGAAATATGAACAATGGAGTAAATCAGCAGCGAAAATGTATTTTTTTTTTTAGTCCTTTGTGTCCTCTTCACCTAAAGAAGCCATTACAAAAAGTAGAAGTTTTGGATAAGAGACAATATTTATCGTGACTCCTAAACTGGCCCTCAGGCTAGTCCCTGATCCCAGAGATACCTCTGATGGTGACGATGTCTGAGCCACCTTCCTGACCCTGCTCCTGACCTAGTACCCCACTGTCATGATTTACTCCTGGCTCAGCTGTGCCTTTTTTTTAGTTTCACTTCTGATACAGGTCACGTTAGGGGTTAATCCTTCCCGTCTCATTCTGGAGGTCAGGCTGCTTTATTAGGGCACTGTTTCTCTGGGACTACGCCAGTGATATTTCCGGCTCTGCTGTGTTCTGCTCATGAGTGACCTGTTGTCTGCCCTGCCCCCTTCTGACCTCCGTGTTCACCTGACCTGCTGTTAACCTTCTCTGTTCTCTGTTTCCGTCAGTGTCTCTCCCGTTGTCTCCCTTAAGCTCCCTGCTCGTCTGTCTCCCTGTTCGTTCCTTATCTGTTTACCTTGATTCTGTTCTTGTCTTCCCATTCTCCCTCGCTTCTGAGTTCTGATTTCCCGGCTACTGACTGTTTGCTTCCCTCTGACTACATTTAGACTTTTCCTCTGTGTATTTACAAGACCTCATGTTGTGACACGGCTTTCTGACGATTTTACTGCCATCTGGTGGGCTTGACTATTATTTCCTCTGCTAGGCAATTCTCTGCGCATACGTTTTCTCCACTCTAACGCCCCCTAGTGGTTTACCAGATAACTACCTTCTCAGGTAGTTTCAGGAATCCTCTTGTCGCAGGCGGAGGAGAGGACGCTGCGCTCTCCCACTGCTTGGGTCCGGCTGCCGCTGCTGCTGCGGCCGCTGCTGCTCGGTGGCTCGAGCGATGGGCCGTATCCCGGGGACTCGAGCGGCGCTCCTCGCCCGTGAGTGAAAAGGGGTTTGGTTTTGGGGATTTATTGTCCGTGATGCCACCCACGGTTGTGATTTTTGTTGGCAACACCACCGCTGCTCTGTATGGGGATCCCGGGAGCGGTGACAGGGAGCAGCAGAGTTGTTAGTTCCCCCTCCGTGGGTAGGGGGTGGTTGTCCCGGGGCCCAGTGATGGGGTGGGGGATGCTGGATGGCGGGGCCGGTGCAGGGCCTGGTGAGGTGCAGGGTCGCGGGGGCAGCGCTGTGCCGTACGGCACGGTGGTACTCACTCAGCCTGAGATGGTGACACAGTTCTCGGTAAAACAAACGGCTGGAAAGACGGTTCCCACGGACGGCTGCTGTTGCTTTTCCCCGGTAGTTAACGGTGACTGTCTCTTTTCCTGAACCTAAGTTCAGTGTTGGTAGCGATGGATTCCCACAGGTTACCCGCTCCCCAACCTGGATATGGGCCGGAGGAGCCCCTCTTTGCCCGCAGGCGCTGGCCCTGAGAAACTGGTGCCCTGGCGGTGGCGGTGTCTCTCTCATACGGTTGGACTGTTGCCTTCAATCGGGACTTGGTTGTTGGGAGACAGAGGTCCCCTTCACTGATGGATTTGGCAAATTCACGGCGACTCCAAGCCTTGCCGGGATCCGAAAGGCCCCTGCCAATGGTGCTGGCTTCTCCTTGTATACCAGTCCGGTACCGCCGGGCCACCACCCGTCCGCGGTCCTCACGGCAACTCCGATCAGCCTCCACTGCAGACGGTCACCACCGTCTGCTAACCTTGCTGTCTCGGTCCGGGGCGCACACCCGGACCAACTTCAGGCTTTCAAACTGTCACTTTTCCTCTTTCACTACTTTCCCTCCTTCTACTTCAAACTCCAAACCTAATCTGCCTGGTTTTCCCGCCTCCAGGACTGTGAACTCCTTGGTGGGTGGAGCCAAACGCCTGGCCCACCCCCTGGTGTGGACATCAGCCCCTGGAGGAAGGCAACAAGGATTTTAGGTTTAGCTAAGGTGTACCTAACTGGGGTGTAGGGTATGGTGGTGTCATTACCTGTGACCCCTGGCTTGCCCAGGGCGTCACACTCTCTGTCCCACATTATTGCGCTGTACTGCTATTGTACATCTTAGAGTACAGTGTGACACCCTCCCTCACTAACTTGGGAGGATTACTTGGAACAAGAACGTGTAGACACCAACAAGGGAAACCAATATCACACAGCACGCTCTCACTGAGTAATCAGACAAGTGATAAGGAGAAACACTAAAGCAGGGAGGAAATAACCAGACGACAGGAGGAATTCAAACATGCAGTAAATCACCAGTTACTGGAACACAACACCACACAACACAGATCGGTTTAGCAAAATGCTATAGTCGGCATAGGAAGACAAATTCCTCTAACTTAAAAAGGCGTGAAGAAACTGTGAAAGGTCTCCCGCAACACGTGATCTAAAAGGTAACAAGCAGACTAGCAGAAATTAACTACTGCTAGTCTGGTCACTAATGAGCACACAGCTGGTCGATGCCAGGGCCTGCCTGTGCAACTCAGAAGCTCCAGAGAAAGCATAGTGAGGAGTGTCACAGTCTGTGGTTTCCACAGCAAGCATCTGATGCTGCCAAACCAAACACCATGTAACAATCATAACTGAACATGGTTAGGCCGACATCATTAGTTGGTAAGACGTCAACAGCAATGTGACCCCGGCCCACAAGAAGCAGATGGATAATATTATATGGAAATTTCCCAAAAATGTGAAGACCTCTGTATAAAGCAGGTAGGATCCCTGCCAGTCTGTGCAGGTTATATGATGGTGGGTATAAAGAAATGAGTGAGATCGAGCATCCTACGCTACAAGGAACCTTCTTCTTCCATTTTCCTACTTGAAGAAGCTCTAATCCCGTCTCAAAGAGCTCAATTACTTTAAAAGCACAAATTACCATCCTCTCCGCGTAATTACAGTATTCTAATTGGGATCTCTGCATTTGGCCTCCACCACTTTGCTCTGATAATCACAGACCCCGGCCCATGAACAACCAGATCTTCTGCATAATGAATATTTTGCCCACTGTCAATCAAAATCCCGGCACTCACAGACCGTGTCCACTATCACAACCAGTGCTTTAGTCTCCTAATACATCGAAAATGAAAAAAATGGCCCCTTTACAATATTCCTTGATTAAAACTAATTGTGTCTACAGCTCCTACGCAGACCTATGTGTTCCCATGGTAACAGACAACAAACAAATCCTGTGCAATCTGTTGTAATATTGATGTCAAACACAGGTAATAACAGATCCAGGCAAATCATAAAGTGTATAGGGAACGGACTATAGAAGAATCTACGTCAAATTTTTAGGAATTTGCAAAATTTAGCAAATTCCAATAACTTGTGATCCACCTTATGTCTAAAAGAGATTTCATGAGCCACAGAGGAATCACATGACCTTGGCGCAGATTTTCCCATAATGCCTTTTAGCTATTTCATCACATGGTGTAGTGCAGCCAATCATGAGGGACTGTTGTAGCCAGTATAAAAGCAAGAGCAGGGAATTCAGTAGCCATGTTAGGGCGATTCTGGAAAGTGAGAGGACGTTACAGCTTAGCCAGAAATAGGGAGAGAAAACCATAAAAAACTTAAGAAGCTGTACAGATAGTGTGTGACAGCTCAGCAGTGAAGAACGGTTACTATTTAATTTCCTGTTGCCTGTATAAAACCTGAGGCAGAGAACGCAGCAGATGTTGAGAGAACGTCACAGCTGGTTTAGAGACCTGACAACAAACTAGCAGGCATAGGACTAACCAGAAACAGTGTTGCTCAGGCACCTCCCAGTATGGGAAGGTGCTTTAAATACCTAGTGCCTTCTGGCAATAGGCTAGGGACACTTCTGAATTGCAGGTGTTGCCCCTTTAAGGATCAGTAACGTGCATGCGTGCCCTAAAAGCCTTTCCAGGATACCTATGCCACGTGTACAGTCCCTGAGAGCAGGGGACTGCGGCAGGAGCCAGCACTCATGGGGGAGAGGTAGCAGGACAGCCACGGTGGTATGTGGCCATCTCTGCGGCAACATCAGCATTACATGCAGATTGTCTCTGGAGATTGAGCTATAGACTCAGTGTGTGAGAGCTTCTTAATTTATGGCTGCTGCTAGTAATCCTTCAATGCATGAGATTCAACGGTCAGGTATAGACATGGTAGAGACTGGTTTCGGGTACAGATCAGGATACAGCTTCAGGTTCCTGACAATGAACTAGCAGGCACAGGACTAACCAGAAACAATGTTGCTCAGGCACCTACCAGTATAGGAAGGTGCCTTAAATACCTAGTGTAATAGGCTGAGGACACTTCTGCCCCTTCTTGCCCCTTTAAAAATCAAGAATGTGTGTGTGTGCACCCTAAAGACATTGCCAGGATACCTGCTTGACACGCACAGGCCCTGGGAGCCAGGGGACTGTGGTGGGAGACAGTACATGTGGGGCGGGCAACAGGATGGCCACGGTAATAAGCATTTTGGTGCCTCTGCAGAGACGCCGGTGTTACATGCAGAGTGTCTCTGGAGATTGGTGTATAGATTCTGCGTGTGAGAGCTTATTGATTTATAGCTGCTGCTATTAGTTCTTCAATACATGATATTCAAGGGTCATTTACTGGAAATCACATCCAATTTTTAGAAAGTATGTCTGGGTGTACCTCTTCTGGCACCGCCGCTCCAGGCTCCATCCTCACTTCTGATCCATCTTCAGTCCAAATTTTACAGCTTTGACCAGACCAAAAAACAAAGACTGACTGGAAACTGGCAGAGGACCAGATAGGGGAGCCGAAGGGGGACGGACAGGTGATTATAATATTTTAATATTTTTTAACCCTTTCCTGGCCCATCTAATATATAAAGCTGAGCGTAGGTGTGTATGTGTGTATGTGTGTATATGTATGTCCGTTAAAGGAATCCGCACCGTCGCATTTACAATCACGAAATTTTGCACAGACGACTCATGTGACCCAGGGAACGTCATAGACTATGTTTTGACAAGAAAATTTAAACCTGCGCTTTACAGTTGCTCTCCAAAAAGCTGCCTCCATTAAAGTGAATGGAGCCTAGAACTACAGGTTATTAATAGGAGCTGTGATTGATTGCTATAGGAACAAAGGACAGTGTTAGTATAAGAAGCTTATGTGTGAGGTAATATGACAGAGACCGAGAGAGAAAGACACATACAGAGAGAGAGACAGACAGACAGGGAAAGAGACAGAGAGTGATAGATAGTGACAGACAGAGACAGACAGAGACAGACAGGGAAAGAGACAGAAACAGATAGAGACAGACAGAGAGACAGACAGGGAAAGAGACAGACAGAGACAGACAGGGAAAGAGACAGACGGGGAAAGAGACGGACGGGGAAAGAGACAGACGGGGAAAGAGACAGACGGGGAAAGAGACAGACGGGGAAAGAGACAGACCTTGAAAGAGACAGACTTTGAAAGAGACAGACCTTGAAAGAGACAGAGGGGAAAGAGACAGACAAAGACATATGGTGAAAGAGACAGACCAGGACAGAGACAGACCAGGACAGAGGCAGACCAGGACAGAGGCAGACCAGGACAGAGGCAGACCAGGACAGAGACAGACGGGGAAAGAGACAGACGGGGAAAGAGACAGACGGGGAAAGAGACAGACCTAGAAATAGACAGACAGGGCAAGAGACAGACGGGGAAAGAGACAGATGGGGAAAGAGAGACGGGGAAAGAGAGAGACAGACAGACACACACATAGAGACCGACACAGAGATAGAGACAGACAGAAACAGAGATAGAGACAGATAGACTGATACAAATACAGACAGACAAGGAAAGAGACAGACACAGAGAGACAGACAGCGACACACAGACAGAGACTGGGAGAGAGACAGTTACTATCCCGGGCAACGCCAGGTACTACAGCTAGTAAAGAATAAAATCAGAGAGTAGATGGCTGACATGGAAAACAGTGAAACATTTAATATTCATTAAAAAAAAAAGTAAAATAAATAATATAACTAGAAGCGATCATCGTTATGACTCCAACATAATAAATCAGAGAGCGTTGTTTCTGGTGTTTTTTTTTATTTGCACATTTTATTAATTGCTCTGCGGGACAAATATTTGTGATGATGGTTGTTCCCGTCCTCCTCCTCCCCGTACCACGCTCACACGAGCGCTGACAGCTTCAATAACCACCTTGTAATGAATGTAATTGTTGGGCCGTCTTCCTCGGCCTATTCTGTGTGTAATTACACTCTGCAGGGAATCTGCGGGACTCTGAAGACATTTAATTTATTCCGTACACATCAAAAGCAACTTTCTTCTTAAAAAAAAAATTTAAAAAAAAGTTCCTTTAATATCTATGTTGAACAGCGAGAGGCCGGGATGTTCGCAGCCAGACTCCCCGATCCCCATCTTTTCCATACGACGCTCCCATTGTAGGAAATCTACAGAGAAGTCGTTTCAGATATTTAATTGTTCCTTTTCTCCCGCAATTAATTAACTCGGTTTAGGGAGCGTTGCCTTTCGCCGAGATGCTACAAAGCCATTGGCACAACTTGCCGCAGAACGGAGAAGGGTAATTGACTGTTCATTAAGATATTGCGCTGCTTTTCTTCTTAATTTAGTATAACAGGAGCAGCCACAGATTGTGTTGTCTCCTCCAAATCAGAAGGAACCTGCGTCTCACGGGGAACAGGACGATACGAGGGGAGGAACAACAACGGGGAGGAAAGAAAAAGAGAAGAAAATGGCAAAACAAGTCATTATATTTACCAGCAGATAATAGTAATAACAATAATCATAAGAAGGAGGAGGGGAAGGAAAATAAGGGGACAGAGGCGAATGAGAAGGAGAAAAAGGAGAAGGAGAAGACAGAGAAGGAGGAAAAGGAGAAGAAGGAAGAGATAAATGAGGGGGAGAAGAAGAAAAAGAAAGAGAAGAAAAAGGAGAAACATGAGAAAGAGAAGAAGGATAAGGAGAAGAAGGAAGAGAAGGTGGAGGAAAAGGATAAGGAGGACAAAGAGAAGAAGGAGATGGAGGAGAAGGAGAAAAAGTATAAAGAAGAGAAGGAGGAAAAGTAGAAGGAGGAGAAGGTGTAGAAGGAGGAAATGGAAAAGAAGGAGATGGAGGGGAAAGAGAAGAAGAAAAAGGAGAAAGAAGAGAAGGAGAAGAAAGAAAAGGAGGAAAAGGGGAAGGAAGAGATAAAGAAGGAGAAGGAGAAGAAAAAGAAGGAAAAGAAGGAGAAGAAGGAGTAAAAGGAGAAGGAGAAGGAGGAAAAGGATAAGGAGGATAAAGAGAAGAAGGAGATGGAGGGCAAGGAGAAGGGAAAGTATAAAGAAGGGAAGGAGGAAAAGTAGAAGGAGGAGAAGGGATAGAACGAGGAAATGGAAAAGAAGGAGACGGAGGAGAAAGAGAAGGAGAAAAGGGAGAAGGAAGAGAAGGAGAAGAAAGAAAAGGAGGAGGAGATAAATGAGGAGAAGAAGAAGGAGAAAAAGGAGAAAAAGGAGAAAAATGAGAAGGAGAAGAAGGAAGAGGAGGACAAGGATAAGGAGGACAAAGAGAAGAAGGAGATGGAGGAGGAGGAAAAGTAGAAAAAGGAGAAGTAGAAGGAGGAGAGGGGTAGAAGGAGAAAAAGGAAAAGAAGGAGACAGAGGAGAAAGAGAAGAAGGAGAAGGAAGTGAAGGAGAAGAAAGAGATAGAGGAAAAGAAGGAGAAGGATAAGAAGGAGAAGAAGGATTGGAATATACATTGCTCAAAAAAATAAAGGGAACACTTAGGATTTTGTATTTACGTGTTCCTTTTATTTTTTTGAGCAGTTTATTTTTATTTAATTATTATTGTTCTATGTTTTGTAATAATATTAGAGAAGAGCGACCACGATGGTGACAGACTGTAAACTATGTTCTGCGAGGAACGGTTACAGGATCCGGGAATGTTTAGCTGCAAAAAACACTAAGAGGAGACTTAATGGCTGTCAGAATAGCGGTCACACTGCAGAGGGATCATCCCTATTCTCCTTTGCACATGGAAACATGAGAAGCAATGGGATGAAACTGGAAGGAAGAAGACACAGATTAGATATTAGAAAACATTTTTGACAGTGAGGAGATCAACGATTGGAACAGGCGGCCACGAGAGGTGGTGAGGTCTCCTTCAATGGAGTCTTCAGAGGCCAGACAGACATCTGTCTGAGAAGATTTAGGGTTAGGAATGATGACCCTGGAGGTCCCTGTGGAGACACGGGGCTCAGTGGGTGCTCTCGTCCACAAAAACCCGCCGCCTTTAGAAAGACAGCGTGGCCCAGGGCTCATCCCAACTGAACGCCGGCCTCCTTAACCGTGGGCGGAACACTACTCAGACAACACAGGGTGCGGGAACCACAATAATTAGACTTTATTGGATCCCCAAACAATTAACAGCACATAACACATAACCAGCAAAACACACAAATGTAACAGGCAACAGAGTCTCTCCCTTCCGCTGGCTCACCAGGGATTTAGAATGTCCGTGCCTCAGAGCTTCCAGGGCTATTTACTCCAATCCAGCAGTACCCCGCTTTTGGCGGGCACCCACCGAGAAATGAATAATGCCAGATTTAGGAAGCTGTCTGAGGTCTGCAAAGTCTGTAACAGGTGACTGAACTGTCCCAACCTGAGTGTCCTCCTTAGGTAGTCCTGGTATGATGATACAATCCTGGCAGCCGGAGTCGAAATCCCTAGGCTGTGGATATGGTCTCCAACCGGAACCGGAGAGCTCCTAGGAGCTTAGACTGGATCCATCAGCATCCATCAACAACCTGGTGGCTTAAAGAAATCCCTTTTATAGCCACAGCCTTCCACTTGGATACACTGAGTCCTCATCGATTGGTTGGACAAGATTGCCTCTCCCATTGGATGAATCTCAAGCTGCATGGACAATGTTCATCCAAATGATGTCTACAGAAAGAGTGAGGGTATACATGTAGTCTGGAAGTCACAGACTCGACAATGGCTACTAAGGTAATCACATTAGCAATACACAACTACATTACAATGAATGCTCCCAAGGGTCTGGTCCCAAACAATAGTTAAGCAAACATGAGTTACCACACAGTAGAACAATACGTCTGGCTGAATGTCAAGAAACTTTAACCCATGAGAGTCCATGTCGTCACAGTCCCTTCCAACAATAACATTCTAGGATTCCAAGCTCAGTGTTGTTGGCTTGCAATGTTTATTTTAGCACCAGTAGATTATCACTGCTCAGACTACATCAGCTACTTCAGCCTGTGAGCCCTAGTCTGGCATGCCCCTCTGCTGATTACTAGCTCACTGTCTTCAGACATTGTACATACAGAGCTCAGTATGGGCGGCAGCAGCTTTTTCAGCTCTTCTGCATTGCTAACTCTAAAAAGTTTGCACTCAGGAAACTAAATGATACATCTTTGGATGCAGGGTATCTTTGCTTACATCATGCTGGTCTCAGATGAGGTAGCAAAAACCTGCTGACAGATTCCTTTTAACCATTTCAGGCACTTAGGACATACTGGTACATCCGAGGTTGTGTCCCTGCTGTTGATGGACGATCGCATACTGAGCCCGCATCTATCCCTGCACATATCGGCTGATCTGATCAGCTGACGTGCCTTTAACAGCCACGGATGGATCGGAGATTAGAGATCCATTCGTGGCTGCTAAATAGTGAAATTCCACTGTCGGTCTCGGACTGCAGGATTTAACTCGCAAAGGCAGGGAGCGCGCCATTTCTGCTTCAATTGGCCCTTCAGTGACGTGATCGTGGTGGGCCAATGGGTGGTTATGACAGCCGGGGGTCAGCTGATGACCCCTATATCTGTCATGATGAACTCCCTAAGAACGCCAGCGGCATTTATAGGAGATTGTGAATTCAGCTATGCACAGCAGCGGTGCAGATGGATCAGCGCGCTGTGCTGCTGACAAGGCAATTAGCTGTGGACGTGAGGTCAAATTGATGTAGCAGATCTGAGCAGCGGAGCCGGAGGAGTGAAGAATTGATGACCGGATGTAGCAGAGCTGGAACAGTGGAGTTTTAGTAGTGAGTGGATGTAGCAGAGTTAAACAATGCCAATAGTCATCAAAGCCAAAGATCTGTTCATCCTGACCAAGCACTCTTCAGTTCCAATGTTTTACCAAGTTTTGTGATTCTACCACAGGACTTACTGTATGAAAGAAACAGAAAGAGTGAGAACAGGCTGCACTGCCGTCTATGAGAGAATGTCAGAACAGGCTGCACTGCTGTCTATGAGAGAATGTCAGAAAAGGCTGCATTGCTGTCTGTGAGAGAATATCAGAACAGGCTGCACTGCTGTCTATGAGGAATGTCAGAACAGGCTGCACTGCTGTCTATGAGGAATGTCAGAACAGGCTGCACTGCTGTCTATGAGAGAATGTCAGAACAGGCTGCACTGCTGTCTATGGCCGGAGTCACACATGTGAGAGACTCGCGTCAGTCTCACATCGCATCACCCAACACGGCCTGCTGCCCACCGGACAGGAGTGACTCAGCTGCATAGAAATACATGCAGTCGACCCGCTCCTGTCCTGAGAATGTTTGGCCATGCTGGGTGATGCGATGCGAGACTCGCGCGAGTCTCTCACATGTGTGACTCCGGCCTAAGAGAGAAGGTCAGAACGGGCTGCACTGCTATCTAAGAGAGAACGGCAGAACAGGCTGCACTGCTGTCTATGAGAGAACATCAGAACAGGCTGCACTGCTATCTATGCAAGAATGTCAGAACAGCCTGGACTGCTGTCTATGAGAGAATGTCAAAACAGGCTGCACTGCTGTCTATGCCAGAATGTCAGAACTGGCTGCACTGCTGTCTATGACGGAATGTCAGAACAAGCTGCACTGCTGTCTATGAGAGAACGTCAGAACAGGCTGCACTGCTGTATATGAGAGAATGTCAGAACAGGCTGCACTATTGTCTATGCCAGAATGTCAGAACTGGCTGCACTGCTGTCTATGACGGAATGTCAGAACAGGCTGCACTGCTGTCTATGAGAGAACGTCAGAACAGGCTGCACTGCTGTCTGTGAGAGAATGTCAGAACAGGCTGCACTGCTGACTATGCCAGAATGTCAGAACAGGCTGCACTGCTGTCTAAGAGAGAACCGCAGAACAGGCTGCACTGCTGTCTATGAGAGAACGTCAGAACAGGCTGCACTGCTGTCTATGACGGAATATCAGAACAGTATGCACTGTTGTCTATGACAGAATGTCAGAACAGGATATACTGCTGTCTATGAGAGAATGTCTGCATTATAACCCCAATAGTCTTCTTCTTCACAGACATAATTTATTTAATGATTTTTGCTCATTTATTCTCATTCTTAATTAGGTATCCCATTAACCTTATCAGCCTCTACAGGACAGTGAACACAATTTTTATTGCGCTGGGTAAATTGCATGAATAACAATAGCAGTGTTACTTTTCCATAATTAAAGTTAGTACACCTTAAATGCTTCCATGCCAGAGTGGCCCTTGTAAGATGACAACTTGTCCCACAGGAATCCATAGCCATTGTAAAAAAGTCATGGCTGTTAATGGCTGAAAGTATCACTCAAGGGCCCATGTAAATCCGCAGCCGGCCCGGTCACGAAGCGTGCTGCAATATAGTGTCATTACAGATCGGCAGATTAGAGAAAACAATTTGTTTCATGTTTTACAAACAACTTGGATTTTTTTTAATTGCTAATGCTCAGGATGAGTCCAGCGGAGGCCAAAGGTTGTATTACTGGATTCACAAGACCCAAGAAGGGGGACAATGAAACCCACTATTCTCCCCGACCTTCGTGTTCCTCACACCTCGGTCTTCAGGTCTCACCCAGGCTCCACCACCTCCAGCTCTGACGAGGCTTCACAGCAGAATATTTTGTGAAACCTCCTTGAATTTCAGCAAAAATTTAACACAATTTTTTGCAATTTGCTTTCCAAGACTCCAGTGATCTGGTGGTCAGCTGCAATTTAGCTTTATTTAATGGGGGCTGGGAAAGGATATCATAAAATAAAAAAATTATACTTTTATGTCTCTGGCACTTAAGATCTGCGATGGCTGACTTCCTGTATCTATTCCTGTGTCCTGGTACCAGCCTGAGTTCCTGTATCTGTTCTTATGTCCCGGTACCAGCCTGAGTTCCTGTATCTGTTCTTATGTCCCGGTACCAGCCTGAGTTCCTGTATCTGTTCTTATGTCCTGGTACCAGCATGAGTTCCTGTATCTGTTCCTGTGTCCTGGTACCAGCCTGAGTTCCTGTATCTGTTCCTGTGTCCTGGTACCAGCCTAAGTTCCTGTATCTGTTCCTGTGTCCTGGTACCAGCCTGAGTTCCTGTATCTGTTCCTGTGTCCTGGTACCAGCCTGAGTTCCTGTATCCGTTCTTATGTCCTGGTACCAGCCTGAGTTCCTTTATCTGTTCCTGTGTCCTGGTACCAGCCTGAGTTCCTGTATCTGTTCTTGTGTCCTGGTGCCAGCCTGAGTTCCTGTATCTGTTCCTGTGTCCTGGTACCAGCCTGAGTTCCTGTATCTGTTCCTGTGTCCTGGTACCAGCCTGAGTTCCTGTATCCGTTCTTATGTCCTGGTACCAGCCTGAGTTCCTGTATCTGTTCCTGTGTCCTGGTACCAGCCTGAGTTCCTGTATCCGTTCTTATGTCCTGGTACCAGCCTGAGTTCCTTTATCTGTTCCTGTGTCCTGGTACCAGTCTGAGTTCCTGTATCTGTTCCTGTGTCCTGGTACCAGCCTGAGTTCCTGTATCTTTTCTTGTGTCCTGGTGCCAGCCTGAGTTCCTGAATCTGTTCCTGTGTCCTGGTACCAGCCTGAGTTCCTGTATCCGTTCTTATGTCCTGGTACCAGCCTGAGTTCCTTTATCTGTTCCTGTGTCCTGGTACCAGCCTGAGTTCCTGAATTTGTTCCTGTGTCCTGGTACCAGCCTCAGTTCCTTTATCTGTTCCTGTATCCTGGTACCAGCCTGAGTTCCTGTATCTGTTCTTGTGTCCTGGTGCCAGCCTGAGTTCCTGAATCTGTTCCTGTGTCCTGGTACCAGTCTGAGTTCCTGAATCTGTTCCTGTGTCCTGGTACCAGTCTGAGTTCCTGAATCTGTTCCTGTGTCCTGGTACCAGCCTGAGTTCCTGTATCTGATCCTGTGTCATGGCACCAGCCTGAGTTCCTGTATCTGTTCCTGTGTCATGGCACCAGCCTGAGTTCCTGTATCTGTTCCTGTGTCCTGGCACCAGCCTGAATTTCAGAATCTGTTCCTTTGTCCCGGTACCAGCCTGAGTTCCTGTATCTGTTCCTGTGTCCTGGCAACAGCCTGAGTTCCAGAATCTGTTCCTGTGTCCCGGTACCAGTCTGAGTTCCTGTATCTATTCCTGTGTCCTGGTGCCAACCTGAGTTCCTGGACCTGTTCCTGTGTCCTGGTACCAGCCTGAGTTCCTGTATCTGTTCCTGTGTTGTGTTACCAGCCTGAGTTCCTGAATTTGTTCCTGTGTCCTGGTACCAGCCTGAGTTCCTGTACCTGTTCCTGTGTCCCGGTACCAGCCTGAGTACCTGAATCTGTTCCTGTGTCCTGGTGCCAGCCTGAGTTCCTGAATTTGTTCCTGTGTCCTCGTACCAGCCTGAGTTCCTGTATCCGCTCCTGTGTCCTGGTACCAGTCTGAGTTCCTGTATCTATTCCTGTGTCCTGGTACCAGCCTGAGTTCCTGAATCTGTTCCTGTGTCCTGGTACCAGCCAGAGTTCCTGAATCTGTTCCTGTGTCCCGGTACCAGCGTGAGTTCCTGTATCTGTTCTTATGTCTCGGTACCAGCCTGAGTTCCTTTATCTGTTCCTGTGTCCTGGTACCAGCCTGAGTTCCTGAATTTGTTCCTGTGTCCTGGTACCAGCCTGAGTTCCTTTATCTGTTCCTGTGTCCTGGTACCAGCCTGAGTTCCTGTATCTGTTCTTGTGTCCTGGTGCCAGCCTGAGTTCCTGAATCTGTTCCTGTGTCCTGGTACCAGTCTGAGTTCCTGAATCTGTTCCTGTGTCCTGGTACCAGTCTGAGTTCCTGAATCTGTTCCTGTGTCCTGGTACCAGCCTGAGTTCCTGTATCCGTTCCTGTGTCCTGGTACCAGTCTGAGTTCCTGAATCTGTTCCTGTGTCCTGGTACCAGCCTGAGTTCCTGTATCTGTTCCTGTGTCATGGCACCAGCCTGAGTTCCTGCATCTGTCCCTGTGTCATGGCACCAGCCTGAGTTCCTGTATCTGTTCCTGTGTCCTGGCACCAGCCTGAATTCCAGAATCTGTTCCTTTGTCCCGGTACCAGCCTGAGTTCCTGTATATGTTCCTGTGTCCTGGCACCAGCTTGAGTTCCAGAATCTGTTCCTGTGTCCTGGTACCAGTCTGAGTTCCTGTACCTGTTCCTGTGTCCCGGTACCAGCCTGAGTACCTGAATCTGTTCCTGTGTCCTGGTACCAGCCTGAGTTCCTGAATTTGTTCCTGTGTCCTGGTACCAGCCTGAGTTCCTGTATCCGTTCCTGTGTCCTGGTACCAGTCTGAGTTCCTGTATCCATTCCTGTGTCCTGGTACCAGCCTGAGTTCCTGAATCTGTTCCTGTGTCCTGGTACCAGCCAGAGTTCCTGAATCTGTTCCTGTGTCCCGGTACCAGCCTGATTTCCTTTATCTGTTCCTGTGTCCTGGTACCAGCCTGAGTTCCTGTATCTGTTCTTGTGTCCTGGTGCCAGACTGAGTTCCTGTATCTGTTCTTGTGTCCTGGTGCCAGCCTGAGTTCCTGAATCTGTTCCTGTGTCCTGGTACCAGCCTGAGTTCCTGTATCCGTTCTTATGTCCTGGTACCAGCCTGAGTTCCTTTATCTGTTCCTGTGTCCTGGTACCAGCCTGAGTTCCTGAATTTGTTCCTGTGTCCTGGTACCAGCCTGAGTTCCTTTATCTGTTCCTGTGTCCTGGTACCAGCCTGAGTTCCTGTATCTGTTCTTGTGTCCTGGTGCCAGCCTGAGTTCCTGAATCTGTTCCTGTGTCCTGGTACCAGTCTGAGTTCCTGAATCTGTTCCTGTGTCCTGGTACCAGTCTGAGTTCCTGAATCAGTTCCTGTGTCCTGGTACCAGCCTGAGTTCCTGTATCCGTTCCTGTGTCCTGGTACCAGTCTGAGTTCCTGAATCTGTTCCTGTGTCCTGGTACCAGCCTGAGTTCCTGTATCTGTTCCTGTGTCATGGCACCAGCCTGAGTTCCTGTATCTGTCCCTGTGTCATGGCACCAGCCTGAGTTCCTGTATCTGTTCCTGTGTCCTGGCACCAGCCTGAATTCCAGAATCTGTTCCTTTGTCCCGGTACCAGCCTGAGTTCCTGTATCTGTTCCTGTGTCCTGGCACCAGCTTGAGTTCCAGAATCTGTTCCTGTGTCCTGGTACCAGTCTGAGTTCCTGTACCTGTTCCTGTGTCCTGGCACCAGCCTGAGTTCCTTTATCTATTCCTGTGTCCTGGTACCAGCCTGAGTACCTGAATCTGTTCCTGTGTCCTGGTACCAGCCTGAGTTCCTGAATTTGTTCCTGTGTCCTGGTACCAGCCTGAGTTCCTGTATCCGTTCCTGTGTCCTGGTACCAGTCTGAGTTCCTGTATCCATTCCTGTGTCCTGGTACCAGCCTGAGTTCCTGAATCTGTTCCTGTGTCCTGGTACCAGCCAGAGTTCCTGAATCTGTTCCTGTGTCCCGGTACCAGCCTGATTTCCTTTATCTGTTCCTGTGTCCTGGTACCAGCCTGAGTTCCTGTATCTGTTCTTGTGTCCTGGTGCCAGCCTGAGTTCCTGTATCTGTTCTTGTGTCCTGGTGCCAGCCTGAGTTCCTGAATCTGTTCCTGTGTCCTGGTACCAGCCTGAGTTCCTGTATCCGTTCTTATGTCCTGGTACCAGCCTGAGTTCCTTTATCTGTTCCTGTGTCCTGGTACCAGCCTGAGTTCCTGAATTTGTTCCTGTGTCCTGGTACCAGCCTGAGTTCCTTTATCTGTTCCTGTGTCCTGGTACCAGCCTGAGTTCCTGTATCTGTTCTTGTGTCCTGGTGCCAGCCTGAGTTCCTGAATCTGTTCCTGTGTCCTGGTACCAGTCTGAGTTCCTGAATCTGTTCCTGTGTCCTGGTACCAGTCTGAGTTCCTGAATCTGTTCCTGTGTCCTGGTACCAGCCTGAGTTCCTGTATCCGTTCCTGTGTCCTGGTACCAGTCTGAGTTCCTGAATCTGTTCCTGTGTCCTGGTACCAGCCTGAGTTCCTGTATCTGTTCCTGTGTCATGGCACCAGCCTGAGTTCCTGTATCTGTCCCTGTGTCATGGCACCAGCCTGAGTTCCTGTATCTGTTCCTGTGTCCTGGCACCAGCCTGAATTCCAGAATCTGTTCCTTTGTCCCGGTACCAGCCTGAGTTCCTGTATCTGTTCCTGTGTCCTGGCACCAGCTTGAGTTCCAGAATCTGTTCCTGTGTCCTGGTACCAGTCTGAGTTCCTGTACCTGTTCCTGTGTCCCGGTACCAGCCTGAGTACCTGAATCTGTTCCTGTGTCCTGGTACCAGCCTGAGTTCCTGAATTTGTTCCTGTGTCCTGGTACCAGCCTGAGTTCCTGTATCCGTTCCTGTGTCCTGGTACCAGTCTGAGTTCCTGTATCCATTCCTGTGTCCTGGTACCAGCCTGAGTTCCTGAATCTGTTCCTGTGTCCTGGTACCAGCCAGAGTTCCTGAATCTGTTCCTGTGTCCCGGTACCAGCGTGAGTTCCTATATCTGTTCTTATGTCCCAGTACCAGCCTGAGTTCCTGCATCTGTTCCTGTGTCCCGGTACCAGTCTGAGTTCCTGTATCTATTCCTGTGTCCTGGTGCCAACCTGAGTTCCTGGACCTGTTCCTGTGTCCTGGTACCAGCCTGAGTTCCTGTATCTGTTCCTTTGTCCTGGTACCAGCCTGAGTTCCTGAATTTGTTCCTGTGTCCCGGTACCAGCCTGAGTTCCTGTATCTGTTCCTGTGTCCTGGTACCAGCCTGAGTTCCTGCATCCGTTCCTGTGTCCCGGTACCAGCGTGAGTTCCTGCATCCGTTCCTGTGTCCTGGTACCAGCCTGAGTTCCTGCATCCGTTCCTGTGTCCTGGTACCAGCCTGAGTTCCTGGATTCGTTCCTGTGTCCTGGTACCAGCCTGAGTTCCTTTATCTGTTCCTGTGTCCTGGTACCAGCCTGAGTGCCTATATCTGTTTCTGTGTCCCGGTACCAGCCTAAGTTCCTGTATCCGTTCCTGTGTCCGGGTACCAGCCTGAGTTCCTGGATCTGTTCCTGTGTCCTGGTACCAGCCTGAGTGCCTATATCTGTTTCTGTGTCCCGGTACCAGCCTGAGCTCCTGTATCCGTTCCTGTGTCCTGGTACCAGCCTGATTTCCTGGATCCGTTCCTGTGTCCTGGTACCAGCCTGAGTACCTGGATCCGTTCCTGTGTCCTGGTACCAGCCTGAGTTCCTGTGTCTGTTCCTGTGTCCCGGTACCAGCCTGAGTTCCTGTATCTGTTCCTATGTCCTGGTACCAGCCTGAGTTCCTGTATCTGTTCCTGTGTCCCGGTACCAGCCTGAGTTCCTGTATCCGTTCCTATATCCTGGTACCAGCCTGAGTTCCTGAATCTGTTCCTGTGTCCTGGTACCAGCCTGAGATCCTGTATCCGTTCCTGTGTCCTGGTACCAGCCTGAGATCCTGTATCTGTTCCTGTGTCCCGGTACCAGCCTGAGTTCCTGTATCTGTTCTTATGTCCCGGTACCAGCCTGAGTTCCTGAATCTGTTCCTGTGTCCTGGTACCAGCCTGAGATCCTGTATCCGTTCCTGTGTCCTGGTACCAGCCTGAGTTCCTGGATCCGTTCCTATGTCCTGGTACCAGTTTGAGTTCCTGTATCTGTTCCTGTGTCCTGGTACCAGCCTGAGTTCCTGTATCTGTTCCTGTGTCCTGGTACCAGCCTGAGTTCCTCTATTCATTCCTGTATCCCGGTGCCAGCCTGAGTTCCTGTATCTATTCCTGTGTCCTGGTACCAGCCTGAGTTCCTGTATCTATTCCTGTATCCTGGTACCAGTCTGAGTTCCTGAATCTGTTCCTGTGTCCTGGTACCAGCCTGAGTTCCTGTATTAGTTCCTGTGTCCTGGTACCAGCCTTAGATCCTGTATCCGTTCCTGTGTCCTGGTACCAGCCTGAGTTCCTGTATCCGTTCCTGTGTCCCGGTACCAGTCTGAGTTCCTGAATCTGTTCCTGTGTCCTGGTACCATCCTGAGTTCCTGTATTAGTTCCTGTGTCCTGGTACCAGCCTGAGTTCCTGTATTAGTTCCTGTGTCCTGGTACCAGCCTGAGATCCTGTATCTGTTCCTGTGTCCTGGTACCAGCCTGAGATCCTGTATCTGTTCCTGTGTCCTGGTACCAGTCTGAGTTCCTGCATCCGTTCCTGTGTCCTGGTACCAGCCTGAATTCCTGATTCCATTCCTGTGTCCTGGTACCAGCTTGAGTTCTTTTATCCGTTTCTGTGTCCCGGTACCAGCCTGAGTTCCTGATTCCGTTCCTGTGTCCTGGTACCAGCCTGAGTTCCTGATTCCATTCCTGTGTCCTGGTACCAGCCTGAGTTCCTGATTCCGTTCCTGTGTCCTGGTACCAGCCTGAGTTCCTGTATCTGTTCCTGTATCCTGGTGCCAGCCTGAGTTCCTTTATCTGTTCCTGTGTCCTGGTACCAGCCTGAGTGCCTATATCTGTTTCTGTGTCCCGGTACCAGCCTGAGTTCCTGTATCCGTTCCTGTGTCCTGGTACCAGCCTGAGTTCCTGGATCTGTTCCTGTGTCCTGGTACCAGCCTGAGTGCCTATATCTGTTTCTGTGTCCCGGTACCAGCCTGAGTTCCTGTATCCGTTCCTGTGTCCTGGTACCAGCCTGATTTCCTGGATCCGTTCCTGTGTCCTGGTACCAGCCTGAGTACCTGGATCCGTTCCTGTGTCCTGGTACCAGCCTGAGTTCCTGTATCCATTCCTGTGTCCTGGTACCAGCCTGAGTTCCTGTATCTGTTCCTGTGTCCCGGTACCAGCCTGAGTTCCTGTATCTGTTCCTATGTCCTGGTACCAGCCTGAGTTCCTGTATCTGTTCCTGTGTCCCGGTACCAGCCTGAGTTCCTGTATCCGTTCCTATATCCTGGTACCAGCCTGAGTTCCTGAATCTGTTCCTGTGTCCTGGTACCAGCCTGAGATCCTGTATCCGTTCCTGTGTCCTGGTACCAGCCTGAGTTCCTGTATCTGTTCCTGTGTCCTGGTACCAGCCTGAGTTCCTGTATTAGTTCCTGTGTCCTGGTACCAGCCTGAGATCCTGTATCTGTTCCTGTGTCCTGGTACCAGCCTGAGATCCTGTATCTGTTCCTGTGTCCTGGTACCAGCCTGAGATCCTGTATCCGTTCCTGTGTCCTGGTACCAGCCTGAGTTCCTGGATCCGTTCCTATGTCCTGGTACCAGTTTGAGTTCCTGTATCTGTTCCTGTGTCCTGGTACCAGCCTGAGTTCCTGTATCTGTTCCTGTGTCCCGGTACCAGCCTGAGTTCCTCTATTCATTCCTGTATCCCGGTGCCAGCCTGAGTTCCTGTATCTATTCCTGTATCCTGGTACCAGCCTGAGTTCCTGTATCTATTCCTGTATCCTGGTACCAGCCTGAGTTCCTGTATCTGTTCCTGTGTTCTGGTACCAGCCTGATATCCGGAATCTCTTCCTGTGTCCTGGTACCAGCCTGAGTTCCGGAATCTGTTCCTGTGTCCTGGTACCAGCCTGAGTTCCTGTATCTGTTCCTGTGTCCTGGTACCAGCCTGAGTTCCTGGATCCGTTCCTATGTCCTGGTACCAGCCTGAGTTCCTGAATCTGTTCCTGTGTCCTTGTACCAGCCTGAGTTCCTGCATCCGTTCCTGTGTCCTGGTACCAGTCTGAGTTCCTGTATCTGTTCCTGTGTCCCGGTACCAGCCTGAGTTCCTGTATCTGTTCCTGTGTCCCGGTACCAGCCTGAGTTTCTGTATCTGTTCCTGTGTCCTGGTACCAGCCTGAGTTCCTGTATCTGTTCCTGTGTCCCGGTACCAGCCTGAGTTCCTGTATCTGTTCCTGTGTCCCGGTACCAGCCTGAGTTCCTGTATCCGTTCCTGTATCCTGGTAGCCTGAGTTCCTGGATCCGTTCCTGTGTCCTGGTACCAGCCTGAGTTCCTGGATCCGTTCCTGTGTCCTGGTACCAGCCTGAGTTCCTGTATCTGTTCCTGTGTCCCGGTACCAGCCTGAGTTCCTGTATCTGTTCCTATGTCCTGGTACCAGCCTGAGTTCCTGTATCTGTTCCTGTGTCCCGGTACCAGCCTGAGTTCCTGTATCCGTTCCTATATCCTGGTACCAGCCTGAGTTCCTGAATCTGTTCCTGTGTCCTCGCACCAGCCTGAGATCCTGTATCCGTTCCTGTGTCCTGGTACCAGCCTGAGTTCCTGTATTAGTTCCTGTGTCCTGGTACCAGCCTGAGATCCTGTATCCGTTCCTGTGTCCTGGTACCAGTCTGAGTTCCTGAATCTGTTCCTGTGTCCTGGTACCAGCCTGAGTTCCTGTATTAGTTCCTGTGTCCTGGTACCAGCCTTAGATCCTGTATCCGTTCCTGTGTCCTGGTACCAGTCTGAGTTCCTGAATCTGTTCCTGTGTCCTGGTACCAGCCTGAGTTCCTGTATTAGTTCCTGTGTCCTGGTACCAGCCTGAGATCCTGTATCCGTTCCTGTGTCTTGGTACCAGTCTGAGTTCCTGAATCTGTTCCTGTGTCCTGGTACCATCCTGAGTTCCTGTATTAGTTCCTGTGGCCTGGTACCAGCCTTAGATCCTGTATCCGTTCCTGTGTCCTGGTACCAGCCTGAGTTCCTGTATTAGTTCCTGTGTCCTGGTACCAGCCTGAGATCCTGTATCTGTTCCTGTGTCCTGGTACCAGCCTGAGATCCTGTATCTATTCCTGTGTCCTGGTACCAGTCTGAGTTCCTGCATCCGTTCCTGTGTCCTGGTACCAGCCTGAGTTCTTTTATCCGTTTCTGTGTCCCGGTACCAGCCTGAGTTCCTGATTCCGTTCCTGTGTCCTGGTACCAGCCTGAGTTCCTGATTCCATTCCTGTGTCCTGGTACCAGCCTGAGTTCCTGATTCCGTTCCTGTGTCCTGGTACCAGCCTGAGTTCCTGTATCTGTTCCTGTATCCTGGTACCAGCCTGAGTTCCTGTATCTGTTCCTGTATCCTGGTACCAGCCTGAGTTCCTGTATCTGTTCCTGTGTCCTGGTACCAGCCTGAGTTCCTGTATCTGTTCCTGTGTCCTGGTACCAGCCTGAGTTCCTGTATCTGTTCCTGTATCCTGGTACCAGCCTGAGTTCCTGTATCTGTTCCTGTGTCCTGGTACCAGTCTGAGTTCCTGTATTAGTTCCTGTGTCTTGGTACCAGCCTGAGTTCCTGCATCCGTTCCTGTATCCTGGTACCAGCCTGAGTTCCTGCATCCGTTCCTGTATCCTGGTACCAGCCTGAGTTCCTGCATCCGTTCCTGTATCCTGGTAGCCTGAGTTCCTGCATCCATTCCTGTATCCTGGTATCAGCCTGAGTTCCTGCATCCGTTCCAGTGTCCTGGTACCAGCCTGAGTTCCTGCATCCGTTCCTGTATCCTGGTACCAGCCTGAGTTCCTGCATCCGTTCCTGTATCCTGGTACCAGCCTGAGTTCCTGCATCCGTTCCTGTATCCTGGTACCAGCCTGAGTTCCTGCATCTGTTCCTGTATCCTGGTAGCCTGAGTTCCTGATTCCATTCCTGTATCCTGGTATCAGCCTGAGTTCCTGAATCTGTTCCTGTGTCCTGGTACCAGCCTGAGTTCCTGTATCTGTTCCTGTGTCCCGGTACCAGCCTGAGTTCCTGTATCTGTTCCTATGTCCTGGTACCAGCCTGAGTTCCTGTATCTGTTCCTGTGTCCCGGTACCAGCCTGAGTTCCTGTATCTGTTCCTATGTCCTGGTACCAGCCTGAGTTCCTGTATCTGTTCCTGTGTCCCGGTACCAGCCTGAGTTCCTGTATCCGTTCCTGTGTCCTGGTACCAGCCTGAGTTCCTGTATCTGTTCCTGTGTCCTGGTACCAGCCTGAGATCCTGTATCTGTTCCTGTGTCCTGGTACCAGTCTGAGTTCCTTCATCCGTTCCAGTGTCCTGGTACCAGCCTGAGTTCCTGGATCCGTTCCTGTGTCCTGGTACCAGCCTGAGTTCCTGGATCCGTTCCTGTGTCCTGGTACCAGCCTGAGTTCCTGAATCTGTTCCTGTGTCCTGGTACCAGCCTGAGTTCCTGGATCCGTTCCTGTGTCCTGGTACCAGCCTGAGTTCCTGGATCCGTTCCTGTGTCCTGGCACCAGCCTGAGTTCCTGCATCCGTTCCTATGTCCCGGTACCAGCCTGAGTTCCTGTATCTAATCCTGTGTCCTGGTACCAGCCTGAGTTCCTGGATCCGTTCCTGTGTCCCGGTCGGTGCCTGCCTTTGTTCCTGATTCTCGTATGCACCAGTACCAGATTCCATCCTGCCAGTTATTCTGACTCCGTCTCACCTGGTTCTGTTAGTACAATCTTTCGTGAATCTGGGGACTGCCCTGGAGTGGAACCTGGTGCTTCCTACAGCACAAACCTAACCTCACCATGTGGGGCTCTAGAGAAGACCCGGTAGCCACTCAGTCACATCCCTTCAGGGTGCGCCCACGATCCGAGGTCGAGTGGATCCACATCCCCGTCCCGGATGGAACAGTCCCTGCCGTTCAGCCCGTAACAACTTGATTCCCATTCGATAAACTCAATACTAATTACATTTCCTAGACAAATCTGATTTGAATTTTTGCAGATTCGCTCCTCATCGACTGTAATGACCGGGATCCTGCCGGGGATTAATCTACATTTTATTTGTGGCATCTTGAGAGAATATTAAGCAAATAATTGCACCATTTGGGAGGCAGCAGTCGCTGTCCCCGCTCTCCACAATGCTGGAAAACAAAAAACTTTACTTCTTCCTAATATTTTATTTATGATTTATTCCTGTCACTATCCTCGCTGATCCATCCGTCCTCACCCGTGTGCACGTCATCAGCAAACATACATTATATGTGTAAATATAGGGAAAAACAAAGATGAAGGCTCTCGCCAGCAATAAAAATGATCTTCATTACTTGTGGCCGGGGAGGCGAGGCAGGGCGCGGCATTGGCAATGGCTGTTTTGGGTGCACGCACGTTTCTACGGCCAGTTCAGATACCGCTGCCTGCTTCACCTCCACCGGGAACATGTATTATTGGCAAAAATAAAGAAGTTCTGAGAATTAACCTTTTTTATGACTTTCTCAGCAAAATACAATGCAGATTTTCAAAAAAGGCAGAAAAGATGCAACTTTTGAAAAATATGCATTAAACTCCTAGGGGGGGTAGCGGGGGACTGAAGGGAAGTTGCGCTTAATTTTACAACTTTTTCAAAAATCGGAATTGATGAATCAGGCGAAAACATATAGAATCATTAAACTCTGCCTACAAAATGGAAAACAGACAAACATAAAAACAGGTGAGCACAAATAAAATAAACTTCACAAAAAAGGCGCAAATAGAATAACAAATTTGGTGTAAACAATAAAAAAGCACAAAACACATAAAACTGGACAAAAAAACAGGTGAAAAGATGAATCTGGTCTATATGTGTTGTACCAATCATTGAGCATTTTCACTTACCCTGAACTGAAAGTTCTGATACATATTATTATTATTATTATTATTAATAATAATAATAATAATAGCAATAATATGTATTCCTTTAGCGCCAACATATTCCGCAGCGCCTTACAATTTAGAGGTTCATAAACAAACATTCATAAGTAACAATAATTAAAGCAAAAATAATGACGACCCTGCTCATAAGAGCTTACACTCTACAATAGGGGAGGAGGGGGTGACACAAGGTACAGGAGCTTATTTACAACAATGGTCCAGCCATCTCCGAAAAATAGATAAAGGCTGCATGAGCCGTCACCAGACAATCTTTGTAAGGCTTTGGGTGCAGTGGAGTTTGAGGGAGAGTTAGTGTTGTGAGATTAAGAAGGGTGATAGGACACCCTAAAAAGAAGTGTTTTTAGGGAGCGTCTGAAGCTGTGTAAGTTGTGGGTCGTCCTAGTTTCATGGAGTGGAGCATTCCAGAGAATTGGTGCAGCTCGGGAGAAGTCTTGGATCTGGGAGTGGGAAGTTTGAATTACTGTGGCTGTTAGTCAAAAGTCATTTGCGGCGTGTTAAGAATGGGTAGAGTGATAGACACAGATGAGTGGGAAGATGCAGGGGGGTGCTGCACCATGAAGAGAACAGGTAGGGCGATAGAGAAGGGTGGAGATGTAGGGGGTGCAGAACTGTGGAGAGAACTGATAGGGTGACAGAGATGAGGGTGGAGATGTAGGAGGAGGCCACACTGTCGACAGGACGGGTAGATGATATACAGAGATAAGGGTGGAGATATAGGGGGTGCTGCACTGTAGAGAGGACAAGTAGGGTGAAAGAGATGAGGAGAAGATGTAGAGGGGTGCAGAACTGTGGAGAGGACGGGTGGGGTGATAGACAGATGAGGAGGAGATGTAGGGGGGTGCAGAACTGTGGAGAGGACGGGTGGGGTGATAGACAGATGAGGAGGAGATGGAGGGTGGTGCAGAACTGTGGAGAGGACAGGTAGGGTGGTAGACAGAGATGAGGGTGGAGATGTAGGGGGTTCCTCACTGTGGAGAGGATGGGTAGAGTGATAGACAGAGATGAGGAGTAGATGTAGGGAGGTGTCGCACTGTGGAGAGGATAGGTAGGGTGATGGACAGAGGAGGAGATGTAGAGGGTGCTGCACTGTGGAGTGAATAGGTAGGGTGATAGACAGAGATGAGGGTGGAGATGTCGGGGGGCGCAGAACTGTGGAGAGGACAGGTAGGGTAATAGACAAATGAGGAGGAGATGTAGGGGGTGCCGCACTGTGGAGAGGACAGGTAGGGTGATAGACAGAGATGAGGGTGGAGATGTAGGGGGTGCCGCACTGTGGAGAGGACAGGTAGGGTGATAGACAGAGATGAGGGTGGAGATGTAGGGGGTGCCGCACTGTGGAGAGGACAGGTAGGGTGATAGACAGAGATGAGGGTGGAGATGTAGGGGGTGCCGCACTGTGGAGAGGACAGGTAGATGATAGACAGAGATGAGGGTGGAGATGTAGGGGGTGCCGCACTGTGGAGAGGACAGGTAGGGTGATAGACAGAGATGAGGGTGGAGATGTAGGGGGTGCCGCACTGTGGAGAGGACAGGTAGGGTGATAGACAGAGATGAGGGTGGAGATGTAGGGGGTGCCGCACTGTGGAGAGGACAGGTAGGGTGATAGACAGAGATGAGGGTGGAGATGTAGGGGGTGCCACACTGTGGAGAGGACAGGTAGGGTGATAGACAGAGATGAGGGTGGAGATGTAGGGGGTGCCACACTGTGGAGAGGACAGGTAGGGTGATAGACAGAGATGAGGGTGGAGATGTAGGGGGTGCCGCACTGTGGAGAGGACAGGTAGGGTGATAGACAGAGATGAGGGTGGAGATGTAGGGGGTGCCGCACTGTGGAGAGGACAGGTAGGGTGATAGACAGAGATGAAGGTGGAGATGTAGGGGGTGCCGCACTGTGGAGAGGACAGGTAGGGTGATAGACAGAGATGAGGGTGGAGATGTAGGGGGTGCCGCACTGTGGAGAGGACAGGTAGGGTGATAGACTAAGATGAGGGTGGAGATGTAGGGGGTGCCGCACTGTGGAGAGGACAGGTAGGGTGATAGACAGAGATGAAGGTGGAGATGTAGGGGGTGCCGCACTGTGGAGAGGACAGGTAGGGTGATAGACTAAGATGAGGGTGGAGATGTAGGGGGTGCCGCACTGTGGAGAGGACAGGTAGGGTGATAGACAGAGATGAAGGTGGAGATGTAGGGGGTGCCGCACTGTGGAGAGGACAGGTAGGGTGATAGACAGAGATGAGGGTGGAGATGTAGGGGGTGCCGCACTGTGGAGAGGACGGGTAGGGTGATAGACAGAGATGAGGGTGGAGATGTAGGGGGTGCCGCACTGTGGAGAGGACGGGTAGGGTGATAGACAGAGATGAGGGTGGAGATGTAGGGGGTGCCGCACTGTGGAGAGGACAGGTAGGGTGATAGACAGAGATGAGGGTGGAGATGTAGGGGGTGCCGCACTGTGGAGAGGACAGGTAGGATGATAGACAGAGATGAGGGTGGAGATGTAGGGGGTGCCGCACTGTGGAGAGGACGGGTAGGGTGATAGACAGAGATGAGGGTGGAGATGTAGGGGGTGCCACACTGTGGAGAGGACAGGTAGGGTGATAGACAGAGATGAGGGTGGAGATGTAGGGGGTGCCGCACTGTGGAGAGGACAGGTAGGGTGATAGACTAAGATGAGGGTGGAGATGTAGGGGGTGCCGCACTGTGGAGAGGACAGGTAGGGTGATAGACAGAGATGAGGGTGGAGATGTAGGGGGTGCCGCACTGTGGAGAGGACGGGTAGAGTGATAGACAGAGATGAGGGTGGAGATGTAGGGGGTGCCGCACTGTGGAGAGGACGGGTAGAGTGATAGACAGAGATGAGGGTGGAGATGTAGGGGGTGCAGCACTGTGGAGAGGACAGGTAGGGTGATAGACAGAGATGAGGGTGGAGATGTAGGGGGTGCCGCACTGTGGAGAGGACAGGTAGGGTGATAGACAGAGATGAGGGTGGAGATGTAGGGGGTGCCGCACTGTGGAGAGGACAGGTAGGGTGATAGACAGAGATGAGGGTGGAGATGTAGGGGGTGCCGCACTGTGGAGAGGACAGGTAGGGTGATAGACAGAGATGAGGGTGGAGATGTAGGGGGTGCCGCACTGTGGAGAGGACAGGTAGGGTGATAGACAGAGATGAGGGTGGAGATGTAGGGGGTGCCGCACTGTGGAGAGGACAGGTAGATGATAGACAGAGATGAGGGTGGAGATGAAGGGGGTGCCGCACTGTGGAGAGGACAGGTAGGGTGATAGACAGAGATGAGGGTGGAGATGTAGGGGGTGCCGCACTGTGGAGAGGACAGGTAGGGTGATAGACAGAGATGAGGGTGGAGATGTAGGGGGTGCCGCACTGTGGAGAGGACAGGTAGGGTGATAGACAGAGATGAGGGTGGAGATGTAGGGGGTGCCGCACTGTGGAGAGGACAGGTAGGGTGATAGACAGAGATGAGGGTGGAGATGTAGGGGGTGCCGCACTGTGGAGAGGACAGGTAGATGATAGACAGAGATGAGGGTGGAGATGTAGGGGGTGCCGCACTGTGGAGAGGACAGGTAGGGTGATAGACAGAGATGAGGGTGGAGATGTAGGGGGTGCCGCACTGTGGAGAGGACAGGTAGGGTGATAGACAGAGATGAGGGTGGAGATGTAGGGGGTGCCGCACTGTGGAGAGGACAGGTAGGGTGATAGACAGAGATGAGGGTGGAGATGTAGGGGGTGCCACACTGTGGAGAGGACAGGTAGGGTGATAGACAGAGATGAGGGTGGAGATGTAGGGGGTGCCGCACTGTGGAGAGGACAGGTAGGGTGATAGACAGAGATGAGGGTGGAGATGTAGGGGGTGCCGCACTGTGGAGAGGACAGGTAGGGTGATAGACAGAGATGAAGGTGGAGATGTAGGGGGTGCCGCACTGTGGAGAGGACAGGTAGGGTGATAGACAGAGATGAAGGTGGAGATGTAGGGGGTGCCGCACTGTGGAGAGGACAGGTAGGGTGATAGACTAAGATGAGGGTGGAGATGTAGGGGGTGCCGCACTGTGGAGAGGACAGGTAGGGTGATAGACAGAGATGAAGGTGGAGATGTAGGGGGTGCCGCACTGTGGAGAGGACAGGTAGGGTGATAGACAGAGATGAGGGTGGAGATGTAGGGGGTGCCGCACTGTGGAGAGGACGGGTAGGGTGATAGACAGAGATGAGGGTGGAGATGTAGGGGGTGCCGCACTGTGGAGAGGACGGGTAGGGTGATAGACAGAGATGAGGGTGGAGATGTAGGGGGTGCCGCACTGTGGAGAGGACAGGTAGGGTGATAGACAGAGATGAGGGTGGAAATGTAGGGGGTGCCGCACTGTGGAGAGGACAGGTAGGATGATAGACAGAGATGAGGGTGGAGATGTAGGGGGTGCCGCACTGTGGAGAGGACGGGTAGGGTGATAGACAGAGATGAGGGTGGAGATGTAGGGGGTGCCACACTGTGGAGAGGACAGGTAGGGTGATAGACAGAGATGAGGGTGGAGATGTAGGGGGTGCCGCACTGTGGAGAGGACAGGTAGGGTGATAGACTAAGATGAGGGTGGAGATGTAGGGGGTGCCGCACTGTGGAGAGGACAGGTAGGGTGATAGACAGAGATGAGGGTGGAGATGTAGGGGGTGCCGCACTGTGGAGAGGACGGGTAGAGTGATAGACAGAGATGAGGGTGGAGATGTAGGGGGTGCCGCACTGTGGAGAGGACGGGTAGAGTGATAGACAGAGATGAGGGTGGAGATGTAGGGGGTGCAGCACTGTGGAGAGGACAGGTAGGGTGATAGACAGAGATGAGGGTGGAGATGTAGGGGGTGCCGCACTGTGGAGAGGACAGGTAGGGTGATAGACAGAGATGAGGGTGGAGATGTAGGGGGTGCCGCACTGTGGAGAGGACAGGTAGGGTGATAGACAGAGATGAGGGTGGAGATGTAGGGGGTGCCGCACTGTGGAGAGGACGGGTAGAGTGATAGACAGAGATGAGGGTGGAGATGTAGGGGGTGCCGCACTGTGGAGAGGACGGGTAGAGTGATAGACAGAGATGAGGGTGGAGATGTAGGGGGTGCAGCACTGTGGAGAGGACAGGTAGGGTGATAGACAGAGATGAGGGTGGAGATGTAGGGGAGGCCGCACTGTGGAGAGGACGGGTAGAGTGATAGACAGAGATGAGGGTGGAGATGTAGGGGGTGCCGCACTGTGGAGAGGACGGGTAGAGTGATAGACAGAGATGAGGGTGGAGATGTAGGGGGTGCAGCACTGTGGAGAGGATAGGTAGGGTGATAGACAGAGATGAGGGTGGAGATGTAGGGGGTGCCGCACGGTGGAGAGCTCTAGATTCTAGAGATGTTCTTCAGGCACAGGCGACAAGAGTGGACAGGAGATTGTATATAGGAGGTGAAGGACAGATCGGTGTCAAGTATAACTCCCAGACAGCGAGATCTCGGCCTAGGAGTTATTGTGGTGCCGCACACAGAGAGGGAGATGTCCGGTTTAGGGAGGTTAGAAGATGGAGGGAGGAGAAGAAGTTCAGTTTTAGAAAGGTTAAGTTTCAGATAGAGAGCAGACATGATGTTGGAAACTGCAGTCAGGCAGTCACTGGTGTTCTGTAGTACAGCGGGGGTGAGCTCAGGGGATGAGGTGTATAGCTGTGTGTCATCAGCATAAAGATGGTACTGAAAGCCAAATCTGCTGATGGTCTATCCAATTGAGAGAGAAAAGAAGAGGGCCAAGGACTGAGCCTTGAGGGACCCCAACAGTGAGAGGAACAGAAGAAAATATAGAGCCAAAAAATGATACCCTGAATGATCGGTCCGAGAGATAGGAAGAGAACCACGAGAGAGAGAGGTCCGAGAGAAAGGATGAGAACCAGGAGAGAGAGGTCCTAGAGATAGGAGGAGAACCGGGAGAGAGCGGTTCAAAAGATAGGAAGAGAACCAGGAGGTAGTGGTCCGAGAGATAAGAAGAGAACCAAGAGAGCGCGGTCTGAGACATAGGAAGAGAACTAGGAGAGAGCGGGTAAAAAGAAAAAAATTGCGGTGTTAGGTGCGCTGCTGATCAAACAGATGGGCCAGGAGAATTTGTATTTATTATAGTTAAAAGGTACTAGTTGATGGACACTACGAGTTACGGGGTGAACCATCCTCTTTATTGAGTAACTTTTGAGATAGGAGGAAAATCAGGAGAGAGCAGTCTGAGAGATAGGAGGAGAACAAGAAGAGAGCGGTCCGAGAGATAAGAGGAGAACCAGAAGAGAGGGATGCAAGATAAAGGAGGAGAACCAGGAGAGAGCAGTCCTAAAGATAGGAAGAGAACCTGGAGAGAGTGGTCCGAGAAATAGAAGGAGAACCAGGAGAGAGCGATCCAAGATATAGGAAGAGAAGCCAAGAGAGAGCGATATGATAGATAGGAGGAGAACCAGGAGAGAGTGGTCCGAGAAATAGGAGGAGAACCAGGAGAGAGCGACCCAAGATATAGGAAGAGAAGCCAAGAGAGAGCGATATGATAGATAGGAGGAGAACCAGGAGAGAGTGATCCCAGAGAAAGGAAGTGAACCAGGAGAGCGGTCCGAGGAATTCGAGGAGAACCAGGAGAGAGCGATCCAAGAAACAGGATGAGAAACCAGGAGTCTGAGAGGTAGGAGGAGAACCAGGAGAGAGTGTTCTTAAAGATAGGATTACAACCCAGGAGAGAGTGGTCTGAGAAATAGGATGAAAATCAGGAGAGAGCGGTCCAAGAGATAGGAGGAGAACCAGGAGAGAGTGGTGTCCTTTTGGCTGATTGAGTGGAACACAACAAGAAAGAGATGGTGGTCAACAGTGTCAAAAGCTGCAGAGAGGTCAAGAAGAATAAGCAGAGAGTAGTCAACATTACGTTTTGCTGAATAGGTCATTGGTCACTTTGACGAGGGCAGTTTCCATTGAGTGAAGGGGGTGGAAGCAAGATTGTAAAGGATCTAGAAGAGAGTGAGTGGAGAGATAACGGGAGTGGTGGGAATAGACCAGGCACTCCAAGAGTTTGGAAATGAAGGGGAGATTGGAGACTGGTCTGTAGTTGCTTGTGCAGGATGGGTCAAGACAAGAGTAGGTTTTTTTTAATAATGGCGTAATGATAGAGTGTTTAAGGGAGGAGCGGAAGATAACAGAAGAGAGAGAGGTTGAAGATTTTGGTTAAGTGAGTAGTGACGACTGGAGAGAGGGACTGGAGAAGGAAAGGGATCAGTAGGGCAAGTGGTAGCATGAGAAGAGGAGAGGAACCTGGAGACTTCCTCCCCTGTGACTGGGTCAAATGTGGAGAGTGAGCTGGATGGGATATGGGGAGGGATGGGAATCACGACACTTAGTGACCGGGAGCTGGTCTCTTGGCGGATGTTTTCTATTTTCTATGTGAAATACGAGGCCAGGTCATCAGCATGAAGGTCTATGATAGGGGTTTGTGCTTTGGGACTGAGGAGGGAGTGAGAGGTGTCGAAGAGCTTTTCTGGATTGTTGTATAGTGGTGAAGTAGGTGTGTTTGGCGAGGTGAAGGGAAAAGTTGTAGGTTCTTTACATGAATTTGTAGTGGATGAAATTTTCTAGTGTGCGGGTTTTCCTCCACAGGCGTTCGACAATCCTAGAGCATCGCTGGAGAAATCGAGTTTGCGATGTGAGCCAAGGCTGTTTTACTCTTGAGGTTCTGAGGGTGAGGGGTGCTACTTGATCTAGGGTACTTCTCAGTGTGTCATGGTAGTGGTTTACAGCCAGATCAGGACAGGAAAGTGAGGAGATAGTGTGTCGCCCTGGACAAGCCAGGGGACACAGATAACAACAACACACGCACCCCACATTCCCTGCAGGCACAACAGCTAACCTACAAATCCTTGTTGCCTTCCTCCAGAGGCTGATGATTCACACCAGGGGGTGGGCCAGGCGGTTGGCTCCGCCCACCAAGGAGATCACAGCCCTGGAGGCAGGAAGTACCAGGCAGATTAGCCCAGGCAGGGCTTGAGTAAAGAGGAGTTCAGCTCAGGGAGAGCTTGAGTGAGGAGTGAACAACTAGAGGAGTAAGGAAAGTGGAAGGAAGTAAGAGAAGTGACAGAAAGCCTGAAGTGGTCTGTGGCTGTGTGCCCAGACGGAGTCAGCAAGGTCAGCAGACGGCGGTGAAGGTCTGGAGTGGGACTACCTTGAGGTTGCTGGAAGGACCCCGGAGGCTGTGTGCCCGGCGGTCTGGAGCAGTATACGAAAGGCAGTCAGCACCAGGGCAGGGGCCTTTCGGATCCCAGCAAGGCTTGGAGTCGCCGTAAATTGCTAAATCCGTCAGTGAAGGGGACGTAGATCCCCCAACAACCAAGTCCCGATTGAAGGCAACAGCTCAACCAGTACAGGGGAGACGCCGCCACCGCCAGGGCACCAGTTTCCCCAGGGCCAGCGCCTGCGGGCAAAGTGTGGAGCTCCTCCGGCCCAGATTGTAGTCGGGGAGCGGGTAACCGGTGGGAATCCATCGCTACCAATAGAAGTAACATAGGTGCAGGGAAGAGTGACCATCACCGCCAACTGCAGGGAACCGCAGCACCGTGAACCGTCCGAGGGACCCGTCCAACCAGCCGTTTGTTTACCGAGAACTGTGTCGTGGTTACTGGCTGAGTGAGTACCTCCGTGCCGCAAGGCACAGCGCGGCCCCCGCGTCCCTGCGCCCACCAGGCCCTGCACCTCCCAAGCCATCACCGGGCCCCGGGATCACCAACCCCTACCCACGGAGGGGCAACACAACACCTAGCTGCTCCCCTTTACCATCCCCGGGATCCCCGCATCGAGCAGCGGTGGTGCTACACATCACCACAACCGTGGGTGGCGTCACGGACATTATCCCAACACCCCAAAACCCCCTTTCACTCACGGGCGAGGAGCGCCGCTCGAGAAACCCCCGGGATCCGGCCCACGGCTCGAGCCACCACTGAGCAGCAGCCGGACCCGAGCAGAAGAAGTGAGCGCGGTATGCTGACACCCTCCTCCCCGCCCGCGACAACTGGGGACAGTGATGAGTGTAGACAGGACAGTGAGGAGATAGGGGACAGTGATGAGTGTGGACAGGACAGTGAGGAGATAGGGGACAGTGATGAGTGTGGACAGGACAGTGAGGAGATAGGGGACAGTGATGAGTGTAGACAGGACAGTGAGGAGAAAGGGGACAGTGATGAGTGTAGACAGGACAGTGAGGAGATGGGGGACAGTGATGAGTGTGGACAGGACAGTGAGGAGATAGGGGACAGTGATGAGTGTGGACAGGACAGTGAGGAGATAGGGGACAGTGATGAGTGTGGACAGGACAGTGAGGAGAAAGGGGACAGTGATGAGTGTGGAGAGGACAGGACAGTGAGGAGATAGGGGACAGTGATGAGTGTGGACAGGACAGTGAGGAGATGGGGGACAGCGATGAGTGTGGACAGGACAGTGAGGAGATAGGGGACAGTGATGAGTGTGGACAGGACAGTGAGGAGATAGGGGACAGTGATGAGTGTAGAGAGGACAGTGAGGAGATAGGGGACAGTGATGAGACAGTGAGGAGATAGGGGACAGTGATGAGTGTAGAGAGGACAGTGAGGAGATGGGGGACAGTGATGAGTGTGGACAGGACAGTGAGGAGATAGGGGACAGTGATGAGTGTAGAGAGGACAGGACAGTGAGGAGATAGGGGACAGTGATGAGTGTGGACAGGACAGTGAGGAGATAGGGGACAGTGATGAGTGTGGACAGGACAGTGAGGAGAAAGGGGACAGTGATGAGTGTGGACAGGACAGTGAGGAGATAGGGGACAGTGATGAGTGTAGAGAGGACAGGACAGTGAGGAGATGGGGGACAGTGATGAGTGTGGACAGGACAGTGAGGAGATAGGGGACAGTGATGAGTGTAGAGAGGACAGGACAGTGATGAGTGTAGAGAGGACAGTGAGGAGATAGGGGACAGTGATGAGTGTAGAGAGGACAGGACAGTGAGGAGATAGGGGACAGTGATGAGTGTGGACAGGACAGTGAGGAGATAGGGGACAGTGATGAGTGTAGAGAGGACAGGACAGTGAGGAGATAGGGGACAGTGATGAGTGTAGAGAGGACAGGACAGTGAGGAGATAGGGGACAGTGATGAGTGTGGACAGGACAGTGAGGAGATAGGGGACAGTGATGAGTGTGGACAGGACAGTGAGGAGATGGGGGACAGTGATGAGTGTGGACAGAAACTGCTGTGTGAATACTGACATGAAAAATTCAATAGCTATTTGTAAGAATGAAATGTGAAAAATGGAACCTGCATTACTGCCATGAATATATGAATAAAGAGAAATTTAGCTACTGAATTGATCAATGCAGAAGAGCCCCAACACTACGCCAAAGTATTTCTCTACGTTGGGGTCCCTAGCTTGTGTGTGTCCTCTCATGCAGTTAAAAAACTTACCGTGTATGGGACGCTGAGACCCAGGCTATATATGCGTATAATGTGGATTGGCAATAGGTGTGTATGGGGAGGGTTCACAAACGAAAACTACTAACATTAAGGAATAACGTTTGGAACTCCATTCTATGTCTGAACTGGGTGCAAAAAACCTAAAAAACATCACTATGGGGAGATAAGGTATGCACACCAGTGACTATGGAAGGGGAATACATGGAATAGCAGAAACTGCTGTGTGAATACTGACATGAAAAATTCAATAGCTATTTGTAAGAATGAAATGTGAAAAAATACTTTGGCGTAGTGTTGGGGCTCTTCTGCATTGATCAATTCAGTAGCTAAATTTTTCTTTATTCATATATTCATGGCAGTAATGCAGGTTCCATTTTTCACATTTCATTCTTACAAATAGCTATTGAATTTTTCATGTCAGTATTCACACAGCAGTTTCTGCTATTCCATGTATTCCCCTTCCATAGTCACTGGTGTGCATACCTTATCTCCCCATAGTGATGTTTTTTAGGTTTTTTGCACCCAGTTCAGACATAGAATGGAGTTCCAAACGTTATTCCTTAATATGAGTGTGGACAGGACAGTGAGGAGAAAGGGGACAGTGATGAGTGTAGAGAGGACAGGACAGTGAGGAGATAGGGGACAGTGATGAGTGTGGAGAGGACAGGACAGTGAGGAGATAGGGGACAGTGATGAGTGTGGAGAGGACAGTGAGGAGATAGGGGACAGTGATGAGTGTGGAGAGGACAGTGAGGAGATAGGGGACAGGGATGAGTGTAGAGAGGACAGTGAGGAGATAGGGGACAGTGATGAGTGTAGAGAGGACAGGACAGTGAGGAGATAGGGGACAGTGATGAGTGTGGACAGGACAGTGAGGAGATAGGGGACAGTGATGAGTGTAGAGAGGACAGGACAGTGAGGAGATAGGGGACAGTGATGAGTGTAGAGAGGACAGTGAGGAGATAGGGGACAGTGATGAGTGTAGAGAGGACAGTGAGGAGATAGGGGACAGTGATGAGTGTAGAGAGGACAGTGAGGAGATAGGGGACAGTGATGAGTGTAGAGAGGACAGTGAGGAGATAGGGGACAGTGATGAGTGTAGAGAGGACAGTGAGGAGATAGGGGACAGTGATGAGTGTAGAGAGGACAGTGAGGAGATAGGGGACAGTGATGAGTGTGGACAGGACAGTGAGGAGATAGGGGACAGTGATGAGTGTGGAGAGGACAGTGAGGAGATAGGGGACAGGGATGAGTGTAGAGAGGACAGTGAGGAGATAGGGGACAGTGATGAGTGTGGACAGGACAGTGAGGAGATAGGGGACAGTGATGAGTGTAGAGAGGACAGGACAATGAGGAGATAGGGGACAGTGATGAGTGTAGAGAGGACAGTGAGGAGATAGGGGACAGTGATGAGTGTAGAGAGGACAGTGAGGAGATAGGGGACAGTGATGAGTGTGGACAGGACAGTGAGGAGATAGGGGACAGTGATGAGTGTGGAGAGGACAGTGAGGAGATAGGGGACAGGGATGAGTGTAGAGAGGACAGTGAGGAGATAGGGGACAGTGATGAGTGTGGAGAGGACAGTGAGGAGATAGGGGACAGTGATGAGTGTGGACAGGACAGTGAGGAGATAGGGGACAGTGATGAGTGTAGAGAGGACAGGACAATGAGGAGATAGGGGACAGTGATGAGTGTAGAGAGGACAGTGAGGAGATAGGGGACAGTGATGAGTGTGGACAGGACAGTGAGGAGATAGGGGACAGTGATGAGTGTGGAGAGGACAGGACAGTGAGGAGATAGGGGACAGTGATGAGTGTGGAGAGGACAGGACAGTGAGGAGATAGGGGACAGTGATGAGTGTGGACAGGACAGTGAGGAGATAGGGGACAGTGATGAGTGTGGACAGGACAGTGAGGAGATAGGGGACAGTGATGAGTGTGGACAGGACAGTGAGGAGATAGGGGACAGTGATGAGTGTGGACAGGACAGTGAGGAGAAAGGGGACAGTGATGACTGTGGAGAGGACAGGACAGTGAGGAGATAGGGGACAGTGATGAGTGTGGACAGGACAGTGAGGAGATAGGGGACAGTGATGAGTGTGGACAGGACAGTGAGGAGAAAGGGGACAGTGATGAGTGTGGAGAGGACAGGACAGTGAGGAGATAGGGGACAGTGATGAGTGTGGAGAGGACAGTGAGGAGATGGGGGACAGTGATGAGTGTGGACAGGACAGTGAGGAGAAAGGGGACAGTGATGAGTGTGGAGAGGACAGGACAGTGAGGAGATAGGGGACAGTGATGAGTGTGGACAGGACAGTGAGGAGAAAGGGGACAGTGATGAGTGTGGAGAGGACAGGACAGTGAGGAGATAGGGGACAGTGATGAGTGTAGAGAGGACAGTGAGGAGAAAGGGGACAGTGATGAGTGTGGAGAGGACAGGACAGTGAGGAGATAGGGGACAGTGATGAGTGTAGAGAGGACAGTGAGGAGATAGGGGACAGTGATGAGTGTAGACAGGACAGTGAGGAGATAGGGGACAGTGATGAGTGTAGAGAGGACAGTGAGGAGATGGGGGACAGTGATGAGTGTAGAGAGGACAGTGAGGAGATAGGGGACAGTGATGAGTGTAGAGAGGACAGTGAGGAGATAGGGGACAGTGATGAGTGTAGACAGGACAGTGAGGAGATAGGGGACAGTGATGAGTGTAGACAGGACAGTGAGGAGATAGGGGACAGTGATGAGTGTGGACAGGACAGTGAGGAGATAGGGGACAGTGATGAGTGTGGACAGGACAGTGAGGAGATAGGGGACAGTGATGAGTGTGGACAGGACAGGACAGTGAGGAGATAGGGGACAGTGATGAGTGTGGACAGGACAGTGAGGAGAAAGGGGACAGTGATGAGTGTAGAGAGGACAGTGAGGAGATGGGGGACAGTGATGAGTGTGGACAGGACAGTGAGGAGAAAGGGGACAGTGATGAGTGTGGAGAGGACAGTGAGGAGATAGGGGACAGTGATGAGTGTGGAGAGGACAGTGAGGAGATAGGGGACAGTGATGAGTGTAGAGAGGACAGTGAGGAGAAAGGGGACAGTGATGAGTGTGGAGAGGACAGGACAGTGAGGAGATAGGGGACAGTGATGAGTGTAGAGAGGACAGTGAGGAGATAGGGGACAGTGATGAGTGTAGAGAGGACAGTGAGGAGATAGGGGACAGTGATGAGTGTGGACAGGACAGTGAGGAGATGGGGGACAGTGATGAGTGTGGAGAGGACAGGACAGTGAGGAGATAGGGGACAGTGATGAGTGTAGAGAGGACAGTGAGGAGAAAGGGGACAGTGATGAGTGTAGAGAGGACAGTGAGGAGAAAGGGGACAGTGATGAGTGTGGAGAGGACAGGACAGTGAGGAGATAGGGGACAGTGATGAGTGTAGAGAGGACAGTGAGGAGATAGGGGACAGTGATGAGTGCGGACAGGACAGGACAGTGAGGAGATAGGGGACAGTGATGAGTGTGGAGAGGACAGGACAGTGAGGAGATAGGGGACAGTGATGAGTGTAGAGAGGACAGTGAGGAGAAAGGGGACAGTGATGAGTGTAGAGAGGACAGTGAGGAGAAAGGGGACAGTGATGAGTGTGGAGAGGACAGGACAGTGAGGAGATAGGGGACAGTGATGAGTGTAGAGAGGACAGTGAGGAGATAGGGGACAGTGATGAGTGTAGAGAGGACAGTGAGGAGATAGGGGACAGTGATGAGTGTAGAGAGGACAGTGAGGAGATAGGGGACAGTGATGAGTGTAGAGAGGACAGTGAGGAGATAGGGGAGAGTGATGAGTGTAGAGAGGACAGTGAGGAGATAGGGGACAGTGATGAGTGTAGAGAGGACAGTGAGGAGATAGGGGACAGTGATAAGTGTAGAGAGGACAGTGAGGAGATAGGGGAGAGTGATGAGTGTAGAGAGGACAGTGAGGAGATAGGGGACAGTGATGAGTGTAGAGAGGACAGTGAGGAGATGGGGGACAGTGATGAGTGTGGACAGGACAGTGAGGAGAAAGGGGACAGTGATGAGTGTGGAGAGGACAGGACAGTGAGGAGATAGGGGACAGTGATGAGTGTGGACAGGACAGTGAGGAGAAAGGGGACAGTGATGAGTGTGGAGAGGACAGGACAGTGAGGAGATAGGGGACAGTGATGAGTGTAGAGAGGACAGTGAGGAGATAGGGGACAGTGATGAGTGTGGACAGGACAGTGAGGAGATAGGGGACAGTGATGAGTGTGGACAGGACAGTGAGGAGATGGGGGACAGTGATGAGTGTGGAGAGGACAGTGAGGAGATAGGGGACAGTGATGAGTGTGGACAGGACAGTGAGGAGATAGGGGACAGTGATGAGTGTGGACAGGACAGTGAGGAGATAGGGGACAGTGATGAGTGTGGACAGGACAGTGAGGAGATAGGGGACAGTGATGAGTGTGGACAGGACAGGACAGTGAGGAGATAGGGGACAGTGATGAGTGTGGACAGGACAGTGAGGAGAAAGGGGACAGTGATGAGTGTGGACAGGACAGTGAGGAGATAGGGGACAGTGATGAGTGTGGAGAGGACAGTGAGGAGATAGGGGACAGTGATGAGTGTGGAGAGGACAGTGAGGAGATAGGGGACAGTGATGAGTGTAGAGAGGACAGTGAGGAGAAAGGGGACAGTGATGAGTGTGGAGAGGACAGTGAGGAGATAGGGGACAGTGATGAGTGTAGAGAGGACAGTGAGGAGATAGGGGACAGTGATGAGTGTGGAGAGGACAGTGAGGAGATAGGGGACAGTGATGAGTGTAGAGAGGACAGTGAGGAGATAGGGGACAGTGATGAGTGTGGACAGGACAGTGAGGAGATGGGGGACAGTGATGAGTGTGGACAGGACAGGACAGTGAGGAGATAGGGGACAGTGATGAGTGTAGAGAGGACAGTGAGGAGAAAGGGGACAGTGATGAGTGTGGAGAGGACAGGACAGTGAGGAGATAGGGGACAGTGATGAGTGTAGAGAGGACAGTGAGGAGATAGGGGACAGTGATGAGTGTAGAGAGGACAGTGAGGAGATAGGGGACAGTGATGAGTGTGGACAGGACAGTGAGGAGATGGGGGACAGTGATGAGTGTGGACAGGACAGGACAGTGAGGAGATAGGGGACAGTGATGAGTGTAGAGAGGACAGTGAGGAGAAAGGGGACAGTGATGAGTGTAGAGAGGACAGTGAGGAGAAAGGGGACAGTGATGAGTGTAGAGAGGACAGTGAGGAGAAAGGGGACAGTGATGAGTGTAGAGAGGACAGTGAGGAGAAAGGGGACAGTGATGAGTGTGGACAGGACAGTGAGGAGATAGGGGACAGTGATGAGTGTAGAGAGGACAGTGAGGAGATAGGGGACAGTGATGAGTGCAGACAGGACAGGACAGTGAGGAGATAGGGGACAGTGATGAGTGTAGAGAGGACAGTGAGGAGATAGGGGACAGTGATGAGTGTAGAGAGGACAGTGAGGAGATAGGGGACAGTGATGAGTGTAGAGAGGACAGTGAGGAGATAGGGGACAGTGATGAGTGTAGAGAGGACAGTGAGGAGATAGGGGACAGTGATGAGTGTAGAGAGGACAGTGAGGAGATAGGGGACAGTGATGAGTGTAGAGAGGACAGTGAGGAGATAGGGGACAGTGATGAGTGTAGAGAGGACAGTGAGGAGATAGGGGAGAGTGATGAGTGTAGAGAGGACAGTGAGGAGATAGGGGACAGTGATGAGTGTAGAGAGGACAGTGAGGAGAAAGGGGACAGTGATGAGTGTAGAGAGGACAGTGAGGAGAAAGGGGACAGTGATGAGTGTGGAGAGGACAGGACAATGAGGAGATAGGGGACAGTGATGAGTGTAGAGAGGACAGTGAGGAGATAGGGGACAGTGATGAGTGTGGACAGGACAGTGAGGAGATAGGGGACAGTGATGAGTGTAGAGAGGACAGGACAGTGAGGAGATAGGGGACAGTGATGAGTGTAGAGAGGACAGTGAGGAGAAAGGGGACAGTGATGAGTGTAGAGAGGACAGTGAGGAGATAGGGGACAGTGATGAGTGTGGACAGGACAGTGAGGAGATGGGGGACAGTGATGAGTGTAGAGAGGACAGTGAGGAGATAGGGGACAGTGATGAGTGTGGACAGGACAGTGAGGAGATAGGGGACAGTGATGAGTGTAGAGAGGACAGTGAGGAGATAGGGAACAGTGATGAGTGTAGAGAGGACAGTGAGGAGATAGGGGACAGTGATGAGTGTGGACAGGACAGTGAGGAGATGGGGGACAGTGATGAGTGTAGAGAGGACAGTGAGGAGATAGGGGACAGTGATGAGTGTGGACAGGACAGTGAGGAGATAGGGGACAGTGATGAGTGTGGACAGGACAGTGAGGAGATAGGGGACAGTGATGAGTGTGGACAGGACAGTGAGGAGATAGGGGACAGTGATGAGTGTGGACAGGACAGTGAGGAGATAGGGGACAGTGATGAGTGTGGACAGGACAGGACAGTGAGGAGATAGGGGACAGTGATGAGTGTGGACAGGACAGTGAGGAGATAGGGGACAGTGATGAGTGTAGACAGGACAGTGAGGAGATAGGGGACAGTGATGAGTGTAGAGAGGACAGTGAGGAGATGGGGGACAGTGATGAGTGTGGACAGGACAGTGAGGAGATAGGGGACAGTGATGAGTGTGGACAGGACAGTGAGGAGATGGGGGACAGTGATGAGTGTGGACAGGACAGTGAGGAGATAGGGGACAGTGATGAGTGTGGACAGGACAGGACAGTGAGGAGATAGGGGACAGTGATGAGTGTAGAGAGGACAGTGAGGAGAAAGGGGACAGTGATGAGTGTAGAGAGGACAGTGAGGAGAAAGGGGACAGTGATGAGTGTGGAGAAGACAGGACAGTGAGGAGATAGGGGACAGTGATGAGTGTAGAGAGGACAGTGAGGAGAAAGGGGACAGTGATGAGTGTAGAGAGGACAGTGAGGAGATAGGGGACAGTGATGAGTGTGGACAGGACAGTGAGGAGATAGGGGACAGTGATGAGTGTAGAGAGGACAGGACAGTGAGGAGATAGGGGACAGTGATGAGTGTAGAGAGGACAGTGAGGATATAGGGGACAGTGATGAGTGTGGAGAGGACAGGACAGTGAGGAGATGGGGGACAGTGATGAGTGTAGAGAGGACAGTGAGGAGATAGGGGACAGTGATGAGTGTAGAGAGGACAGTGAGGAGATAGGGGACAGTGATGAGTGTGGACAGGACAGTGAGGAGATGGGGGACAGTGATGAGTGTAGAGAGGACAGTGAGGAGATAGGGGACAGTGATGAGTGTAGAGAGGACAGTGAGGAGATAGGGGACAGTGATGAGTGTAGAGAGGACAGTGAGGAGATAGGGGACAGTGATGAGTGTAGAGAGGACAGTGAGGAGATAGGGGACAGTGATGAGTGTAGAGAGGACAGTGAGGAGATAGGGGAGAGTGATGAGTGTAGAGAGGACAGTGAGGAGATAGGGGACAGTGATGAGTGTAGAGAGGACAGTGAGGAGATGGGGGACAGTGATGAGTGTGGACAGGACAGTGAGGAGAAAGGGGACAGTGATGAGTGTGGAGAGGACAGGACAGTGAGGAGATAGGGGACAGTGATGAGTGTGGACAGGACAGTGAGGAGAAAGGGGACAGTGATGAGTGTGGAGAGGACAGGACAGTGAGGAGATAGGGGACAGTGATGAGTGTAGAGAGGACAGTGAGGAGATAGGGGACAGTGATGAGTGTAGAGAGGACAGTGAGGAGATAGGGGACAGTGATGAGTGTGGAGAGGACAGTGAGGAGATAGGGGACAGTGATGAGTGTGGACAGGACAGTGAGGAGATAGGGGACAGTGATGAGTGTGGACAGGACAGTGAGGAGATAGGGGACAGTGATGAGTGTGGACAGGACAGTGAGGAGATAGGGGACAGTGATGAGTGTGGACAGGACAGGACAGTGAGGAGATAGGGGACAGTGATGAGTGTGGACAGGACAGTGAGGAGAAAGGGGACAGTGATGAGTGTGGAGAGGACAGTGAGGAGATAGGGGACAGTGATGAGTGTGGAGAGGACAGTGAGGAGATAGGGGACAGTGATGAGTGTAGAGAGGACAGTGAGGAGAAAGGGGACAGTGATGAGTGTGGAGAGGACAGGACAGTGAGGAGATAGGGGACAGTGATGAGTGTAGAGAGGACAGTGAGGAGATAGGGGACAGTGATGAGTGTAGAGAGGACAGTGAGGAGATAGGGGACAGTGATGAGTGTGGACAGGACAGTGAGGAGATGGGGGACAGTGATGAGTGTGGACAGGACAGGACAGTGAGGAGATAGGGGACAGTGATGAGTGTAGAGAGGACAGTGAGGAGAAAGGGGACAGTGATGAGTGTAGAGAGGACAGTGAGGAGAAAGGGGACAGTGATGAGTGTGGAGAGGACAGGACAGTGAGGAGATAGGGGACAGTGATGAGTGTAGAGAGGACAGTGAGGAGATAGGGGACAGTGATGAGTGCGGACAGGACAGGACAGTGAGGAGATAGGGGACAGTGATGAGTGTAGAGAGGACAGTGAGGAGATAGGGGACAGTGATGAGTGTAGAGAGGACAGTGAGGAGATAGGGGACAGTGATGAGTGTAGAGAGGACAGTGAGGAGATAGGGGACAGTGATGAGTGTAGAGAGGACAGTGAGGAGATAGGGGACAGTGATGAGTGTAGAGAGGACAGTGAGGAGATAGGGGACAGTGATGAGTGTAGAGAGGACAGTGAGGAGATAGGGGACAGTGATGAGTGTAGAGAGGACAGTGAGGAGATAGGGGAGAGTGATGAGTGTAGAGAGGACAGTGAGGAGATAGGGGACAGTGATGAGTGTAGAGAGGACAGTGAGGAGAAAGGGGACAGTGATGAGTGTAGAGAGGACAGTGAGGAGAAAGGGGACAGTGATGAGTGTGGAGAGGACAGGACAATGAGGAGATAGGGGACAGTGATGAGTGTAGAGAGGACAGTGAGGAGATGGGGGACAGTGATGAGTGTGGACAGGACAGTGAGGAGATGGGGGACAGTGATGAGTGTGGACAGGACAGGACAGTGAGGAGATAGGGGACAGTGATGAGTGTAGAGAGGACAGTGAGGAGAAAGGGGACAGTGATGAGTGTAGAGAGGACAGTGAGGAGATAGGGGACAGTGATGAGTGTGGACAGGACAGTGAGGAGATGAGGGGGACAGTGATGAGTGTAGAGAGGACAGTGAGGAGATAGGGGACAGTGATGAGTGTAGAGAGGACAGTGAGGAGATAGGGGACAGTGATGAGTGTAGAGAGGACAGTGAGGAGATAGGGGACAGTGATGAGTATGCACAGGACAGTGAGGAGATAGGGGACAGTGATGAGTGTGGACAGGACAGTGAGGAGATAGGGGACAGTGATGAGTGTAGAGAGGACAGTGAGGAGATAGGGGACAGTGATGAGTGTAGAGAGGACAGTGAGGAGATAGGGGACAGTGATGAGTGTGGACAGGACAGTGAGGAGATAGGGGACAGTGATGAGTGTAGAGAGGACAGTGAGGAGATAGGGGACAGTGATGAGTGTGGACAGGACAGTGAGGAGATAGGGGACAGTGATGAGTGTGGACAGGACAGTGAGGAGATAGGGGACAGTGATGAGTGTGGACAGGACAGGACAGTGAGGAGATAGGGGACAGTGATGAGTGTGGACAGGACAGTGAGGAGATAGGGGACAGTGATGAGTGTAGACAGGACAGTGAGGAGATAGGGGACAGTGATGAGTGTAGAGAGGACAGTGAGGAGATGGGGGACAGTGATGAGTGTGGACAGGACAGTGAGGAGATAGGGGACAGTGATGAGTGTGGACAGGACAGTGAGGAGATGGGGGACAGTGATGAGTGTGGAGAGGACAGTGAGGAGATAGGGGACAGTGATGAGTGTGGACAGGACAGGACAGTGAGGAGATAGGGGACAGTGATGAGTGTAGAGAGGACAGTGAGGAGAAAGGGGACAGTGATGAGTGTAGAGAGGACAGTGAGGAGAAAGGGGACAGTAATGAGTGTGGAGAGGACAGGACAGTGAGGAGATAGGGGACAGTGATGAGTGTAGAGAGGACAGTGAGGAGATAGGGGACAGTGATGAGTGCGGACAGGACAGGACAGTGAGGAGATAGGGGACAGTGATGAGTGTGGACAGGACAGTGAGGAGATAGGGGACAGTGATGAGTGTAGAGAGGACAGGACAGTGAGGAGATAGGGGACAGTGATGAGTGTAGAGAGGACAGTGAGGAGATAGGGGACAGTGATGAGTGTAGAGAGGACAGTGAGGAGATAGGGGACAGTGATGAGTGTAGAGAGGACAGTGAGGAGATAGGGGACAGTGATGAGTGTGGACAGGACAGTGAGGAGATAGGGGACAGTGATGAGTGTAGAGAGGACAGTGAGGAGATAGGGGACAGTGATGAGTGTGGACAGGACAGTGAGGAGATAGGGGACAGTGATGAGTGTGGAGAGGACAGTGAGGAGATAGGGGACAGTGATGAGTGTGGACAGGACAGTGAGGAGATAGGGGACAGTGATGAGTGTGGACAGGACAGTGAGGAGATAGGGGACAGTGATGAGTGTAGAGAGGACAGTGAGGAGATAGGGGACAGTGATGAGTGTGGAGAGGACAGTGAGGAGATAGGGGACAGTGATGAGTGTAGAGAGGACAGTGAGGAGATGGGGGACAGTGATGAGTGTGGACAGGACAGTGAGGAGATAGGGGACAGTGATGAGTGTGGACAGGACAGTGAGGAGATAGGGGACAGTGATGAGTGTGGACAGGACAGTGAGGAGATGGGGGACAGTGATGAGTGTGGACAGGACAGTGAGGAGATGGGGGACAGTGATGAGTGTGGACAGGACAGTGAGGAGATAGGGGACAGTGATGAGTGTAGACAGGACAGTGAGGAGATAGGGGACAGTGATGAGTGTAGAGAGGACAGTGAGGAGATAGGGGACAGTGATGAGTGTAGAGAGGACAGTGAGGAGATAGGGGACAGTGATGAGTGTGGAGAGGACAGTGAGGAGATAGGGGACAGTGATGAGTGTAGAGAGGACAGTGAGGAGATAGGGGACAGTGATGAGTGTGGAGAGGACAGTGAGGAGATAGGGGACAGTGATGAGTGTGGACAGGACAGTGAGGAGATGGGGGACAGTGATGAGTGTGGAGAGGACAGGACAGTGAGGAGATAGGGGACAGTGATGAGTGTGGACAGGACAGTGAGGAGATAGGGGACAGTGATGAGTGTGGAGAGGACAGTGAGGAGATAGGGGACAGTGATGAGTGTGGACAGGACAGTGAGGAGATAGGGGACAGTGATGAGTGTGGACAGGACAGTGAGGAGATGGGGGACAGTGATGAGTGTGGACAGGACAGTGAGGAGATAGGGGACAGTGATGAGTGTAGAGAGGACAGTGAGGAGATAGGGGACAGTGATGAGTGTGGACAGGACAGTGAGGAGATAGGGGACAGTGATGAGTGTAGAGAGGACAGTGAGGAGATAGGGGACAGTGATGAGTGTGGACAGGACAGTGAGGAGATAGGGGACAGTGATGAGTGTAGACAGGACAGTGAGGAGATAGGGGACAGTGATGAGTGTGGACAGGACAGGACAGTGAGGAGATAGGGGACAGTGATGAGTGTGGACAGGACAGGACAGTGAGGAGATAGGGGACAGTGATGAGTGTAGAGAGGACAGTGAGGAGATAGGGGACAGTGATGAGTGTGGACAGGACAGGACAGTGAGGAGATGGGGGACAGTGATGAGTGTAGAGAGGACAGTGAGGAGATAGGGGACAGTGATGAGTGTGGACAGGACAGTGAGGAGATGGGGGACAGTGATGAGTGTAGACAGGACAGTGAGGAGATAGGGGACAGTGATGAGTGTGGACAGGACAGTGAGGAGATAGGGGACAGTGATGAGTGTGGACAGGACAGTGAGGAGATAGGGGACAGTGATGAGTGTGGACAGGACAGTGAGGAGATAGGGGACAGTGATGAGTGTGGACAGGACAGTGAGGAGATGGGGGACAGTGATGAGTGTAGACAGGACAGTGAGGAGATAGGGGACAGTGATGAGTGTGGACAGGACAGTGAGGAGAAAGGGGACAGTGATGAGTGTAGAGAGGACAGTGAGGAGATAGGGGACAGTGATGAGTGTGGAGAGGACAGTGAGGAGATAGGGGACAGTGATGAGTGTGGACAGGACAGTGAGGAGATAGGGGACAGTGATGAGTGTAGAGAGGACAGTGAGGAGATGGGGGACAGTGATGAGTGTAGAGAGGACAGTGAGGAGATAGGGGACAGTGAGGAGTGTGGACAGGACAGTGAGGAGATGGGGGACAGTGATGAGTGTAGAGAGGACAGTGAGGAGATAGGGGACAGTGATGAGTGTGGAGAGGACAGTGAGGAGATAGGGGACAGTGATGAGTGTAGAGAGGACAGTGAGGAGATAGGGGACAGTGATGAGTGTGGACAGGACAGTGAGGAGATGGGGGACAGTGATGAGTGTAGAGAGGACAGTGAGGAGATAGGGGACAGTGATGAGTGTAGAGAGGACAGTGAGGAGATAGGGGACAGTGATGAGTGTAGAGAGGACAGTGAGGAGATAGGGGACAGTGATGAGTGTGGACAGGACAGTGAGGAGATAGGGGACAGTGATGAGTGTAGAGAGGACAGTGAGGAGATAGGGGACAGTGATGAGTGTAGAGAGGACAGTGAGGAGATAGGGGACAGTGATGAGTGTAGAGAGGACAGTGAGGAGATGGGGGACAGTGATGAGTGTGGACAGGACAGTGAGGAGATAGGGGACAGTGATGAGTGTGGACAGGACAGTGAGGAGATAGGGGACAGTGATGAGTGTGGAGAGGACAGTGAGGAGATAGGGGACAGTGATGAGTGTGGAGAGGACAGTGAGGAGATAGGGGACAGTGATGAGTGTAGAGAGGACAGTGAGGAGATGGGGGACAGTGATGAGTGTGGAGAGGACAGTGAGGAGATGGGGGACAGTGATGAGTGTAGAGAGGACAGTGAGGAGATAGGGGACAGTGATGAGTGTGGAGAGGACAGTGAGGAGATAGGGGACAGTGATGAGTGTGGAGAGGACAGTGAGGAGATAGGGGACAGTGATGAGTGTAGAGAGGACAGTGAGGAGATAGGGGACAGTGATGAGTGTGGAGAGGACAGTGAGGAGATGGGGGACAGTGATGAGTGTAGAGAGGACAGTGAGGAGATAGGGGACAGTGATGAGTGTGGACAGGACAGTGAGGAGATGGGGGACAGTGATGAGTGTGGACAGGACAGGACAGTGAGGAGACAGGGGACAGTGATGAGTGTGGAGAGGACAGTGAGGAGATAGGGGACAGTGATGAGTGTGGACAGGACAGTGAGGAGATGGGGGACAGTGATGAGTGTGGACAGGACAGGACAGTGAGGAGACAGGGGACAGTGATGAGTGTGGAGAGGACAGTGAGGAGATAGGGGACAGTGATGAGTGTGGACAGGACAGTGAGGAGATAGGGGACAGTGAGGAGTGTGGACAGGACAGTGAGGAGATGGGGGACAGTGATGAGTGTAGAGAGGACAGTGAGGAGATAGGGGACAGTGATGAGTGTGGAGAGGACAGTGAGGAGATAGGGGACAGTGATGAGTGTAGAGAGGACAGTGAGGAGATAGGGGACAGTGATGAGTGTGGACAGGACAGTGAGGAGATGGGGGACAGTGATGAGTGTAGAGAGGACAGTGAGGAGATAGGGGACAGTGATGAGTGTAGAGAGGACAGTGAGGAGATAGGGGACAGTGATGAGTGTAGAGAGGACAGTGAGGAGATAGGGGACAGTGATGAGTGTGGACAGGACAGTGAGGAGATAGGGGACAGTGATGAGTGTAGAGAGGACAGTGAGGAGATAGGGGACAGTGATGAGTGTAGAGAGGACAGTGAGGAGATGGGGGACAGTGATGAGTGTGGACAGGACAGTGAGGAGATAGGGGACAGTGATGAGTGTGGACAGGACAGTGAGGAGATAGGGGACAGTGATGAGTGTGGAGAGGACAGTGAGGAGATAGGGGACAGTGATGAGTGTGGAGAGGACAGTGAGGAGATAGGGGACAGTGATGAGTGTGGAGAGGACAGTGAGGAGATGGGGGACAGTGATGAGTGTGGAGAGGACAGTGAGGAGATGGGGGACAGTGATGAGTGTAGAGAGGACAGTGAGGAGATGGGGGACAGTGATGAGTGTAGAGAGGACAGTGAGGAGATGGGGGACAGTGATGAGTGTAGAGAGGACAGTGAGGAGATGGGGGACAGTGATGAGTGTAGAGAGGACAGTGAGGAGATGGGGGACAGTGATGAGTGTAGAGAGGACAGTGAGGAGATGGGGGACAGTGATGAGTGTGGAGAGGACAGTGAGGAGATGGGGGACAGTGATGAGTGTAGAGAGGACAGTGAGGAGATAGGGGACAGTGATGAGTGTGGAGAGGACAGTGAGGAGATAGGGGACAGTGATGAGTGTGGAGAGGACAGTGAGGAGATAGGGGACAGTGATGAGTGTAGAGAGGACAGTGAGGAGATAGGGGACAGTGATGAGTGTGGACAGGACAGTGAGGAGATGGGGGACAGTGATGAGTGTGGACAGGACAGGACAGTGAGGAGACAGGGGACAGTGATGAGTGTGGAGAGGACAGTGAGGAGATAGGGGACAGTGATGAGTGTGGACAGGACAGTGAGGAGATGGGGGACAGTGATGAGTGTGGACAGGACAGTGAGGAGATAGGGGACAGTGATGAGTGTGGACAGGACAGTGAGGAGATAGGGGACAGTGATGAGTGTGGACAGGACAGGACAGTGAGGAGATAGTGATGAGTGTAGAGCGTCTGTAAGGGTCTGAGGGTCAATGGCCCGTAGATTTCAGAATTAAGATGGGTTTATGTTACCACACCTCGCTATTTCAAGATCTCTGCTTGCCATTTCTGCAAAGTGTTGCAGGAGCCGTTTTCATCAGGATAACGCCGGGCCACATATTGCCGGTGCTGCTGTGAGCCACCTGCGTGACCTAAACCTGCTGCCATGGCTGCAGAGTCCCCGGACTTGTCTCCCATCGAGTACATCTAGGGCGTCATCTCTCAGCAATGTCTTTCCCCGCTGCATTCTGCCTGTCTATAGATTTGATCAGTGATTTCCTTATTTTACGACTTTTCCTGCCTTTTCTTGTAATTTTAAAAATGTCATTACTGAGCAGTGCATTATAAAATAATGGAGGACGGATCACATTCGGCTCAGGGATGCTCGAATAACCTCTAAACTTGCCTAATCGTTTCTTTTATAATTTTGGCTCCGATCTGTAAATAGACAATGGCACTTTCTGAATTTGTTTTCATAGCACTTGCATAACATTATAGCAGTATCCTCGAATATATTCTCATCAGTTGAGGAAGAAATCAATTTGCAATTAAAACTGTGTAAATTACACTTTATAGATTGTTAGTAAAGCGGCAGATCGGAAAGGCTTTCATTGATATTTAGTAATGTTTTATTATTGAGGTGTCTTGTGCTAATTCTAACTGGAATTGTAGAAATGACAGCAAAGAATCCAGAATTATTAATATTACCATAAAACTGTTTGTTGTGTATAAGAATATTTGTACTACAAAACTATATCTCCTATAATACTGCCCCCTATGTACAAGAATATAACTACTATAATACTGCCACTATGTACAAGAATATAACTACTATAATACTGCCCCCTATGTACAAGAATATATCTACTATAATACTGCCCCTATGTACAAGAATATAACTACTATAATACTGCCCCTATGTACAAGAATATATCTACTATAATACTGCTCCTATGTACAAGAATATAACTACTATAATACTGCCACTATGTACAAGAATATAACTACTATAATACTGCCCCCTATGTACAAGAATATATCTACTATAATACTGCCCCTATGTACAAGAATATAACTACTATAATACTGCCCCTATGTACAAGAATATAACTACTATAATACTGCCCCTATGTACAAGAATATATCTACTATAATACTGCCCCCTATGTACAAGAATATAACTACTATAATACTGCAACTATGTACAAGAATATAACTACTATAATACTGCCCCCTATGTACAAGAATATATCTACTATAATACTGCCCCTATGTACAAGAATATAACTACTATAATACTGCCACTATGTACAAGAATATAACTACTATAATACTGCTCCATGTACAAGAATATACCTGCTATAATACTGCCCCTATGTACAAGAATATAACTACTATAATACTGCTCCTATGTACAAGAATATAACTGCTATAATACTGCCCTATGTACAAGAATATAACTGCTATAATACTGCCCTATGTACAAGAATATAACTGCTATAATACTGCCCTATGTACAAGAATATAACGACTATAATACTGCCCCTATGTACAAGAATATAACTACTATCATACTACCCCTATATACAAGAATATAACTACTATAATACTGCCCCTATGTACAAGAATATAACTACTATAATACTGCCCCTATGTACAAGAATATAACTGCTATAATACTGCCCTATGTACAAGAATATAACAACTATAATACTGCCCCTATGTACAAGAATATAACTACTATAATACTGCCCCTATGTACAAGAATATAACTACTATCATACTACCCCTATATACAAGAATATAACTACTATAATACTGCCCCTATGTACAAGAATATAACTACTATAATACGTCCCCCTATGTACAAGAATATAACTATTATAATACTGCCTCCTATGTACAAGAATATAACCACTATAATACTTCCCCTATGTACGAGAATATAACTACTACAATACTGCCCCCTATGTACAAGAATATAACTACTATAATACTGCCCCTATGTACAAGAATAAAACTACTATAATACTGCCTCCTATGTACAAGAATATAACTACTATAATACTGCTCCTATGTACAAGAATATAACTACTATAATACTGCCTCCTATGTACAAGAATATAACTACTATAATACTGCTCCTATGTACAAGAAGATAACTACTATAATACTGCTCCTATGTACAAAAATGTAACTACTATAATACTGCCCCTATGTACAAGAATATAACTACTAAAATACTGCCCCTATGTACAAGAATATAACTACTATAATACTGCCCCCTATGTACAAGAATATAACTACTATAATACTGCCCCCATGTACAAGAATATAACTACTATAATACTGCCTCCTATGTACAAGAATATAACTACTATAATACTGCTCCTATGTACAAGAAGATAACTACTATAATACTGCTACTATGTACAAGAATGTAACTACTATAATACTGCCCCTATGTACAAGAAAATAACTACTATAATACTGCCCCTATGTACAAGAATATAACTACTATAATACTGCCCCCTATGTACAAGAATATAACCACTATAATACTGCCCCCTATGTACAAGAATATAACTACTATAATACTGATCCTATGTACAAGAATATAACTACTATAATACCGCCCCTATGTACAAGAATATAACTACTATAATACTGCCCCTATGTACAAGAATATAACTACTATAATACGGCTCCTATGTACAAGAATATAACTACTATAATACTGTCCCTATGTACAAGAATATAACTACTATAATACTGGCCCTATGTACAAGAATATAACTACTATAATACTGCCCCTATATACAAGAATATAACTACTATAATACTGCCTCCTATGTACAAGAATATAACTACTATAATACTGCCCCCATGTACAAGAATATAACTACTATAATACTGCCTCCTATGTACAAGAATATAACTACTATAATACTGCTCCTATGTATAAGAAGATAACTACTATAATACTGCTCCTATGTACAAGAATCTAACTACTATAATACTGCTCCTATGTACAAGAAAATAACTACTATAATACTGCTCCTATGTACAAGAATATAACTACTATAATACTGCTCCTATGTACAAAAAGATAACTACTATAATACTGCTCCTATGTACAAGAATGTAACTACTATAATACTGCCCCTATGTACAAGAAAATAACTACTATAATACTGCCCCTATGTACAAGAATATAAATACTATAATACTGCCCCCTATGTACAAGAATATAACCACTATAATACTGCCCCATATGTACAAGAATATAACTACTATAATACTGCCCCTATGTACAAGAATATAACTACTATAATACTGCCTCCTATGTACAAGAATATAACTACTATAATACTGCCCCCTATGTACAAGAATATAACTACTATAATACTGCCCCTATGTACAAGAATATAACTACTATAATACTGCCTCCTATGTACAAGAATATAACTACTATAATACTGCTCCTATGTACAAGAAGATAACTACTATAATACTGCTCCTATGTACAAGAATATAACTACTATAATACTGCTCCTATGTACAGGAATATAACTACTATAATACTGCTCCTATGTAAAAGAATATAACTACTATAATACTGCTCCTATGTACAAGAATATAACTACTATAATTCCGCCCCTATGTACAAGAATATAACTACTATAATACTGCCCCTATGTACAAGAATATAACTACTATAATACTGCCCCTATGTACAAGAATCTAACTACAATAATACTGCTCCCTATGTACAAGAATATATATACTATAATACTGTCCCTATGTACAAGACTATAACTACTATAATACTGCCCCTATATACAAGAATATAACTACTATAATACTGCCCCCTATGTACAAGAATCTAACTACAATAATACTGTCCCTATGTACAAGAATCTAACTACAATAATACTGCCCCCATGTACAGGAATATTACTGCTATAATACTGCCCCCTATGTACAGGAATATTACTGCTATAATACTGCCCCCTGTTACAGTTCAGGTTCTCTCTTTTGCTCCTCTGTTTATGTATTACAGTAAATTATAACATATTGTTACCTTTGTACACTTTTGTCTGTTAATAATACATGAATATGATGCTTCGGAAGCTTCTATGACGACTATAAAACATGAACCAATTTCTTCCCTTAGAATAAGCCCTGGTGCTCGTTATTGTGCGCTATATATTGCGGTAGATTAGATGGAGACGTCCCTGCGGTTTACTGCTTATGTTTATTGTTGCAGCCAGATAAGGATTTTATCCGGAATTCTTAAGTTGCGCGGTTGGAAATCCCGGGCTCTTTAAAAGATTATCTTCCATCCTGCTGGTTTTGGTAACTTATTTCTCCCGGTGGGGAAGGTAGAGCTCTGGATGTGAGGAAATCAATAGCCGTTCCCTTCTCTGCGCGTTTCAGGCCTGATGGTGCGGGGCCGGGTCCACGCGCGACGTTCTGCGGATCCGGTCCCATGTCAGCGAAACCTTGAAATGTGAGAAGCAATGCTGCCAGTGTAAAGTGCACAGGGTGGAGAAGACGCCTTTACACCTGCAGCCGGGGGGGTTCAGAGGAAGCCGAAGCCGGTACTAAACTCATTTTATTTTTACATATGTTTTATTTATGAATCTGATAAAAAAAAACAACACAAAAAAATAAACTTAAAACTCTCAATAAAAATATGCTAAGTGTCTGAACAATCCCGGCAGAATGGAAAAACTGAAAAAATAACATATTATCATAAAACATAAAAAATAAAATAAAAATAAAATAGTTCTATAGGTCGTTGTAAGGAGAGGCTCAAGATTAGTAATAGTAAGGAGAGGCTGTACGTTCCAAGGGTAATAGTAAGGAGAGGCTGTACGTTCCAAGGGTAATAGTAAGGAGAAGCTGTACGTTCCAAGGGTAATAGTAAGGAGAGGCTGTACGTTCCAAGGGTAATAGTAAGGAGAGGCTGTACGTTCCAAGGGTAATAGTAAGGAGAAGCTGTACGTTCCAAGGGTAATAGTAAGGAGAGGCTGTACGTTCCAAGGGTAATAGTAAGGAGAGGCTGTACGTTCCAAGGGTGATAGTAAGGATAGGCTGTACGTTCCAAGGGTGATAGTAAGGATAGGCTGTACGTTCCAAGGGTAATAGTAAGGAGAAGCTGTACGTTCCAAGGGTAATAGTAAGGAGAAGCTGTACGTTCCAAGGGTAATAGTAAGGAGAAGCTGTACGTTCCAAGGGTAATAGTAAGGAGAGGCTCAAGATTAGTAATAGTAAGGATAGGCTGTACGTTCCAAGGGTAATAGTAAGGAGAGGCTGTACGTTCCAAGGGTAATAGTAAGGAGAGGCTGTACGTTCCAAGGGTGATAGTAAGGATAGGCTGTACGTTCCAAGGGTGATAGTAAGGATAGGCTGTACGTTCCAAGGGTAATAGTAAGGAGAAGCTGTACGTTCCAAGGGTAATAGTAAGGAGAAGCTGTACGTTCCAAGGGTAATAGTAAGGAGAGGCTGTACGTTCCAAGGGTAATAGTACGGAGAAGCTGTACGTTCCAAGGGTAATAGTAAGGAGAAGCTGTACGTTCCAAGGGTAATAGTAAGGAGAGGCTGTACGTTCCAAGGGTGATAGTAAGGATAGGCTGTACGTTCCAAGGGTAATAGTATGGAGAAGCTGTACGTTCCAAGGGTAATAGTAAAGAGAAGCTGTACGTTCCAAGGGTGATAGTAAGGAGAAGCTGTACGTTCCAAGGGTAATAGTAAGGAGAGGCTGTACGTTCCAAGGGTAATAGTACGGAGAAGCTGTACGTTCCAAGGGTAATAGTAAGGAGAAGCTGTACGTCCCAAGGGTAATAGTAAGGAGAAGCTGTACGTCCCAAGGGTAATAGTAAGGAGAAGCTGTACGTCCCAAGGGTAATAGTAAAGAGAAGCTGTACGTTCCAAGGGTAATAGTAAGGAGAGGCTGTACATTCCAAGGGTAATAGTAAGGAGAGGCTGTACATTCCAAGGGTAATAGTAAGGAAAAGCTGTACGTTCCAAGGGTAATAGTAAGGAGAAGCTGTACGTCCCAAGGGTGATAGTAAGGAAAAGCTGTATGTTCCAAGGGTAATAGTAAGGAGAAGCTGTACGTCCCAAGGGTAATAGTAAGGAGAAGCTGTACGTCCCAAGGGTGATAGTAAGGAAAAGCTGTATGTTCCAAGGGTAATAGTAAGGAGAAGCTGTACGTCCCAAGGGTAATAGTAAGGAGAAGCTGTACGTCCCAAGGGTAATAGTAAGGAGAAGCTGTACGTTCCAAGGGTAATAGTAAGGAGAGGCTGTACATTCCAAGGGTAATAGTAAGGAGAAGCTGTATGTTCCAAGGGTAATAGTAAGGAGAAGCTGTACGTTCCAAGGGTGATAGTAAGGAGAGGCTGTACGTTCCAAGGGTGATAGTAAGGAGAGGCTGTACGTTCCAAGGGTGATAGTAAGGAGAGGCTGTACGTTCCAAGGGTAATAGTAAGGAGAAGCTGTACATTCCAAGGGTAATAGTAAGGAGAAGCTGTACGTTCCAAGGGTAATAGTAAGGAGAGGCTGTACGTTCCAAGGGTAATAGTAAGGAGAGGCTGTACGTTCCAAGGGTAATAGTAAGGAGAGGCTGTACGTTCCAAGGGTAATAGTACGGAGAAGCTGTACGTTCCAAGGGTAATAGTAAGGAGAAGCTGTACATTCCAAGGGTAATAGTAAGGAGAAGCTGTACGTTCCAAGGGTAATAGTAAGGAGAGGCTGTACGTTCCAAGGGTAATAGTAAGGAGAGGCTGTACGTTCCAAGGGTAATAGTAAGGAGAGGCTGTACGTTCCAAGGGTAATAGTAAGGAGAGGCTGTACGTTCCAAGGGTGATAGTAAGGAGAGGCTGTACGTTCCAAGGGTAATAGTAAGGAAAAGCTGTATGTTCCAAGGGTAATAGTAAGGAGAGGCTGTACGTTCCAAGGGTAATAGTAAGGAGAGGCTGTACGTTCCAAGGGTAATAGTAAGGAGAGGCTGTACGTTCCAAGGGTAATAGTAAGGAGAGGCTGTACGTTCCAAGGGTGATAGTAAGGAGAGGCTGTACGTTCCAAGGGTGATAGTAAGGAGAAGCTGTACATTCCAAGGGTAATAGTAAGGAGAAGCTGTACGTCCCAAGGGTAATAGTAAGGAAAAGCTGTACGTTCCAAGGGTAATAGTAAGGAGAAGCTGTACGTCCCAAGGGTAATAGTAAGGAGAAGCTGTACGTCCCAAGGGTAATAGTAAGGAGAAGCTGTATGTTCCAAGGGTAATAGTAAGGAGAGGCTGTACGTTCCAAGGGTAATAGTAAGGAGAGGCTGTACGTTCCAAGGGTAATAGTAAGGATAGGCTGTACGTTCCAAGGGTAATAGTAAGGAGAAGCTGTACGTTCCAAGGGTAATAGTAAGGAAATGCTGTAGGGTTTTGTTATGCTAGGTACATGGAAGTACCAAGCAAACAGTGAAAGGGAAGGGAAACCCTGAAAACAAGTGAAGGGGGATATGGTGACCCCTAACCAAACCTACCACTGGTCCCTCTCCACCCTAGATAGGTTCTGCACCTATGCGCCGAGCCGGATACCTGACCCTTGGATGAACTGGGCCCCAGATATGGAGCGGGTGGGATGAGCTCTTCATCAACCCCACTAAAAACTAAAGAAGACAAAGGAGCACACATGGGGAAAGCACAAGAACAACTTATCTCCAGATGCCTCAGGAAGACGAAAGAACAGCAACGATCCTACAGATGAGTGCAAGCCGCCTGCTTGCATCCAGAGCTTGTTAATGTACTGAATATCACCAGCATAAGTCCAGGAAAAATGAGAGTATTTAAACCTGTGAGATAATACAAGCCACTTTGTATTGTATCAAAACCATCTTTTATAAGTGAGTGATGTATCGAAACCATATTTTATAACTGTGTGATGATGATCTTTTATAACCGAGTGATTTCAGCTAACATTAATGGGCAGGAAAGTTTCCCATTTCTACAAACATTCCTATGGCTCTTATTGGTGCATAGTTACTTCTTTGTTTGGGATACTATATAAGCTGGTCACATGATGCAATAAAACATAAACTCTCAGTGCACCATAAGCATGTGTGCTGTATTGATTTCTCCAAGCGCTTGTAAAACAAATCTAATTAATTTGGAGTTTCAATAGCATAGAAGGAGTGGATTTCACTTACAAACCTAATGAGAAATACAGATGATTAGCAACTGAATGGAAGAAGAGCTCAGCTGGGTCCTAAAGGGAAAAGGATGAAAACCCAGCAGAGGAGATACAGTGAATACTAACAGCAGAAATAATAGAAAGTCAAGGAGCAGTTTGTGTAGCCAAACGCTGTGACCTTCTATTGCTGGACACCACAGGACTGTCTGTCACTTGTGACACACGTGGGGAGGCTGGAAAATAGCACAAATTGATGGAAAAAGTGTTGAAATGTAATGAGAACAGCATGAGGAATATGCTGGAGGCATCTCTGACTCCCAGATTTCAATTGAAAAGTAAATAAATTATTTTTAAAAAGGGACAGGTTCTCCAATTTGTGATAAGCAGACAGGGTAAATCCTCAGCAGTAAATAAATAGAAAACCAGTGCCATTAGTAGTACAAAAATAGAGCACCAGAATAATCATCATTCATCAGTAAATAACTGGCCACTAGAACAACCATAGCTACATTAATATGGCACAAGAACCACCATTAGTACAGGAATACATCACGAAAACCACCATCAGTACTTGCCTACATAACTAGAACCTAGATGAAAACATTAATCGAACCACTATCAAAATATAAAAACATCAACAGGATCACCATCAGTACATTAACGCTTCAGCAAAACCACCATCAGTATATGAATACATCACCAGAACCACCATCAGTACATGAATACATCACCAGAACCATAATGAGTACATGAATAGATCACGAGAACCACCATCAGTACATGAATACATCACCAGAACCATAATGAGTACATGAATACATCACGAGAACCACCATCAGTACATGAAAACATCACCAGAACCATAATGAGTACATGAATACATCACGAGAACCACCATCAGTACATGAATACATCACCAGAACTACCAGTCCTTATCAGACTTGTGGACCATACAGGAATCACAGTACTGATGAGTTGTAGTATCAGTATCACAAACAAACATTTACGTTGATTTACCTTACAAATTAAATCTTCTCTGATAGGAGTCGCCTCTTTCTTTTTGTTTACATCTTGTCCAGATGTCATGATGGATTTTCACAGCTATAGCTCATCTCTGCAGACTTCCTTCTTCTCCAATCTTCTGCAGTCTAATGTGCGGCACCCGAAGTGAATGAGCAGCTGCGTGAGCAGTTGCAGCCATGTCGGAGCCTCGGTAAGTGTAGCGCGCTTGCTCTCATCCCCCTATACCTTCTACTAACATTTTTAATCATCAGAGTATGGTTCCATAGACTTATATGGGGATCGGAATCAAGCCCGGAACCGGATTTTAGAAACCAGTCAACAGGATCAGCCAGTCCTGGTTATCTGTGGGTCCACCCATCACTAAGCAGGAATACTACAAGGGCCACAAATCTGACAAGCTTGCAGGTGGGGGCCCAGGTCCGAATTTGCACTGAAGCCTATTAGACTCTAGTTACTGCCCTGTCACTAAGGTTTACAAACCTCCACTTATGTGTGGGCTCTCAGACCATCAATAATAGAATCTGTATAATAGACAGTGTACAATATACACTGCACCGCCAGATGATTAAACAAGTTCATAATCCAATGAAGTTTCAATTTTCTTCTGTAATGGTCTGTGAAGCCGCCACAATGGAGCCGAGTCTGGAATTAAGACCACAATATCCCCCCCCCCCCCCGAACTCCAGGAAGCTGTAATCACATTGTGATGAAGTCTGCTCTCTGATAGACCCCTGATGTATCACAACCGGCCTCCAATATTAGGAGCTCATCCGGTTATAGAACTGGACGAATAACGAGATTACTATGTGGAGATGAATCCCAGCGGCATCGGGAATCCACTGACCGCGTACAAGACCTGGGTCATTGGAAGGAGACGTCATGTGCCGAGACCACTCATCCAAATCTTACAAATCTTTCTAGCATATGTGTGTAGCGCCCCTGAACCTGTCAGGAGCTACAAGGTACTGCATCCTGTCAAAGATGCAGGGCTTACGCCCCAGGAACCTGGAAGACCAGTGCCGGTGTCGCGGGCGGAGGAGGGGACGCTGCGCTCACCCACTGCTCGGGTCCGGCTGCTGCTGCTGCTCGGTGGTGGCTCGAGCGGTGGGCCGGATCCCGGGGACTCGAGCGGCGTTCCTCGCCCGTGAGTGAAAGGGGGGTTGGTGTGTGGTTTGGGGATTTATTGTCCGTGACGCCACCCACGGTTGTGGTGAGGTTGTGACCACCCACGGTTGTGGTGAGGTTGTGACCACCGCTGCTCTGGACGGGGATCCCGGGAGCGATGACAGGGAGCAGCTTGGATGTTGTTTTCTCCCCTCCGTGGGTAGGGGGGTTGGTTGTCCCGGGGCCCGGTGAGGGGTAGGGATGGCAGGCGGGTTACGGGGCCTGGTGAGGTGCAGGGTCGCGGGGGCAGCGCTGTGCCGCACGGCACGGTGGTACTCACTCAGCCAGTAATCCACACAGAGTCTCTGGTCAAACAAACGGCTGGATGGACGGGTCCCACAGGCGGCTGCGGTTGTTCTCCTCCCGGTAGGTTGATGGTGACTACCTTTCCCTGCACCTGTGTTGTGTTTACGGTTCCAATGCATTCCCACCGGTAACCCGCTCCCCAGCTTGGATGGATGCTGAGGGAGCCCCTTTTGCCCGCAGGATCTGGCCCTGGGAACTGTAGCCTTGGCGGTGACTGTGTTTCCCTCCACGGTGTGAGCGGTTGCCTTCAATCGGGTCTTGGCTGCTGGGAAACCCCGGAGGTTCCCTTCGCTAACGGATTTGACCGGTTTTACGGTGACTCCTAGCCTGGTCGGGGTCCGTAGGCCCTGCCGGATGGTGCTGGCTTCTCTTCACTCCCCGATCCGGTACCGGCGGGCCACCGCCCGTCCCCGGTCCGTACGGTTCACTCCAATAAGCCTCTCCTGCAGACGGTCACCACCGTCTGCCAACCTTGCTGAGTGCCCGGGCCACGCACCCGGACACGGTCAGTCTCCTCTACTGCTACTTTCCTCTCCAAAACTCAACTGAAACTCTTCCCGCCTCCAGGACTGTGAACTCCTTGGTGGGCAGGACCAACCGCCTGGCCCACCCCCTGGTGTGGACATCAGTCCCTGGAGGAAGGCAACAAGGATTTGTGTTTGGCTTAGGTGTGCCTAGCCGGGGTGTAGGGTGTGTTGGTGTAGTACCTGTGATGACCTGGCTTGTCCAGGGCGCCACACCGGTAACACCAAAACATACGTTAATCCAAGTTTTCCCCATCCCCAACTAATGGTGACAGACTAGAATTGGACCCAATGGATAGCCACCCAGGGGTGGAGCCGATCCAGTCCACTAGACGACAACCAGGTGGGAGGGGACACTCAGTGGGTAGACAGTCAGAAAGACAGAGAGAGCGGCGAGAGGAGTCGGACGTGATCGCACTGACGGGGTACAGAGCCCTAGGTCAGGCAAATGCTCCAGGTAGACCTGATAAAATCTGCACAGTGAGGGGACCATCCAGGACCTCACTGACCGTAAAGTTCTGGGGGAACCAGCAGTGACGGGAGAACCAGGGACCGGGTCAGAACACCGACCCTACAGGGTTCAAACTGCCGCCGTACGGACTAAAGACTGAACGACAACTAGGAGGGGACCCCCAAATGCTCCATGCCACGGGACCCACCAACTTGAGAAAGGTGCAGATGAAAGAAGCCACCAGGTCACTAAACCGGCACTGGGACTAAGGGAACCAGCAGTGAACACCAGCCTTCCTCCGGGTACCAGTCATCAAGCTGCCGTGAGTAAAGAACCCAGTTGCACTGTAACCCCTTGTGTGGACCACCTTTTTTCTGCTCCTAACTCCATCATCCACTTCCCCTAGGGCCTGGCTCTACTTGCTGAGGGCCCAACATCCAGGCTGCCATTAACATTAGCCCCAGCAGTGAGAAACTGAGCAGCGGCGGCTCCATCAACATAACCGCAAACCGCAAGCGGCGTCACGACAAACGTTGTAAATCCTTCCCTGTACTTAACCCCCCTTTTATAGCAACCCCCAGGGTCACAGAATCGGGCAACGACCACCCATTGAACTGTCCCTGTATATATACGGCCCGGGACCGAGTACCCCATAGCCCTGGGTGGCACATGTGCAAAAGAGATCTTGTAAAAAAACAGCGGCCCGGTCCATTAAGACGCAACTCTTAAGGCTATGTGCCCACGCTGCGGAAAATGCGCAGATTTTGCCGCGGATTTCTCGCAGAAAGGCCGCGGATTTCCCGAAAATCTGCAGCTCAGGCACTTCCCAGCCATTTCTATGGCATTTTGGAAATGCTGTGCCCACGCTGCGGATTTTTCCGCAGCGGATTTCGTGCGGATTTTGATCCGGAAAAATCTGCAACATGTCAATTAGGCTATGTGCCCACGCTGCGGATTTTGCGCGGATTTTGCCGCGGATTTGCCGCAGATTTACCGCGAATTTACCGCGGATTTACCGCGGATTTTCTGACAATCTGCAGCAGCGGCACTTCCAAGCCATTTCAATGGCATTTTGGAAATGCTGTGTCCATGCTGCGGATTTTTCCGCGGCGGATTTGCCGCGGATTTTGATCCGGAAAAATCTGCAGCATGTCAATTATTGTTGCGGATTTTGGTGCAGATTTTGGGTATAGAATGGGGAAAAAAAAAATCCGCATCAAAATCCGCGGCAATTTCGCGGTAATCCGCTGTAAATGCGCGGTAAATCCGCGTCAAAAATAAGGTGTGGATTTGCCGCGAAAGTCGCGGATTTTCATGCAGAAAAATCCGCAGGTACATTCTACCGTGGACACATAGCCTTATTGTTGCGGATTTTCATCCTGATTTTGGCTTTAAAAATGGGGAAAAAAAAAAAATCCGCACCAAAATCCGCATCAAATCCGCGGCAATTCCGCGGTAAATCCGCGGCAAATCCAGGGTTGGATTTTGCGGGAAAGCTGCGGATTTTGATCCGCAGCTACATTCTCCCATGGACACATAATAGCCTAAAGCCCACTTTACACGTTGCAATTAGTTGTACAATCGCATTTGCGATGTGACACGCCCAGGTCGCATACGGGATCTATGAGATCGCACGTAGGTCGTTCATTTGCTGTCACACGAGCGTTAGTAGTCTATGTTAAATTGATCAATTTTGTGTACGATCCTTTAGATCATGTGTTCTGTGACGTATGCATTGGGCACCTTTTTTTTTATTATTTATTGACTTGCCAAGCGTGTGTAATGTGTAGGGATGTGTTTTTACTATGTCATCAGCCATTCAGCTCTGCTACATGGCCGCTAACAGCAGACACAGACAGCCATGTAGCAGAGCTGAATGGCAGATGACAGCAGACACAGACAGCCATGTAGCAGAGCTGAATGGCAGATGACAGCAGACACAGACAGCCATGTAGCAGAGCTGAATGGCAGATGACAGCAGACACAGACAGCCATGTAGCAGAGCTGAATGGCAGATGACAGCAGCCACAGACAGCCATGTAGCAGAGCTGAATGACCGCTGACAGCAGACACAGACAGCCATGTAGCAGAGCTGAATGGCCGCTGACAGCAGACACAGACAGCCATGTAGCAGAGCTGAATGGCCGCTGACAGCAGACACAGACAGCCATGTAGCAGAGCTGAATGGCAGATGACAGCAGACACAGACAGCCATGTAGCAGAGCTGAATGGCCGCTAACAGCAGACACAGACAGCCATGTAGCAGAGCTGAATGGCAGATGACAGCAGCCACAGACAGCCATGTAGCAGAGCTGAATGACCGCTGACAGCAGACACAGACAGCCATGTAGCAGAGCTGAATGGCAGATGACAGCAGCCACAGACAGCCATGTAGCAGAGCTGAATGACCGCTGACAGCAGACACAGACAGCCATGTAGCAGAGCTGAATGGCAGATGACAGCAGACACAGACAGAGCCATGTAGCAGAGCTGAATGGCCGGTGACAGCAGACACAGACAGCCATGTAGCAGAGCTGAATGGCCGCTGACAGCAGACACAGACAGCCATGTAGCAGAGCTGAATGGCCGCTGACAGCAGACACAGACAGCCATGTAGCAGAGCTGAATGGCAGATGACAGCAGACACAGAAAGAGCCGCACGATCAGAATGAACTCGGGATAACTTCACCCGACTTCATTGTCATGCTGCGGCTCTGTCTGTGTCGCGCCCTGATTAGCGGTCACCTGTGAAGGGTTCACCGGTGACCGCTAATCTCCTAAAAAAAACGGCGTGCAGTCCCCCCCAATTTTAAAACCAGCCAGATGTTTATTTACTGTAATTTACAGATTAATCATGGAAGGTATCTCGGGGAGACGCCTGACATGATTAATCTAGGACTTATTGGCAGCTATGGGCTGCCATTAACTCCTTATTACCCCGATTTGCCAACGCACCAGGGCAAATCGGGAAGAGCCGGGTACAGTCCCAGAACTGTTGCATATAATGTATGCGGCAATTCTGGGCGGCTGCTGGCTGATATTGTTAGGCTGGGGGGCTCCCCATAACGTGGGGCTCCCCATCCTGAGAATACCAGCCTTCAGCCGTATGGCTTTATCTGGCTGGTTTTAAAATTGGGGGGGACCGCACGCCGTTTTTTTTAATTATTTAATTATTTATTTCACTACATAGTATAGACACGCCCACCGGCTGCTGTGATTGGGTGCAGTCTGACACCTGTCACTCAGCGTGGGGGCGTGTCTCACTGCAACCAATCATAGGCGCCGGTGGGCGGGGAAAGCAGGGAATACGAGATTGTTTAATGGGCGGCCGGCTTTTTCAAAACAGTAAAAGCCGCCGGAGCAGTGTGAACGCCGTGCAGCGCCGGGGATCGGTGAGTATGAGAGAGGGGGTAAGAGGGATAGACTGACATGGACAGAGAGTGAGGGACAGAGATAGTGACCGACTGACAGAGATTAGTGACTGACAGACATTGTGAGGCTTTTCAGCTGCGCTCTGAAGCGGACCTTTTTTAAGCTGTGGTGCAGAGCGCACACCTGCGCACAGCATCAGACACCGAAATCGTATGAGGGATGTCACACGTTACAATTCACTAGGTTCGTGCAACAAAACGCTCAATTCTAGACAAAGATACGATGTGTTTGCGATCAACGGTTTTGCGTTCAATCCTCATCGCATGTAGATGTCACACGCAGATACGTCACAAACGATGCCGGATGTGCGTCACTTACAACCTGACCCCAACGACGGATTGTGAGATATATTGAAGCGTGTGTAGCGGGCTTAAGGCTGCATTCCCACAATGAGTTTTTGGTGAGTTTTTGATGCTGTTTATTTTCACTGCAAAAACACACAACGTTTTACAGATCCAGCAAAGTGGATGGATTTATAGAAATCTCCGGCCCACTCTGCTTTTTTCCCCCTGTGTATACAAGTGCAGGTACCGGAGATTTATCAGCAGATTTTCACCCTAAAATTGCATTAGATCGGCAGCAAGTAAAAAACAAGGACTATGCACACGAGTGCAACAACTACGTTTTGTCAAAGCAAGAAAGCAGAAAGTATGAAACACAGTGCAGCGTAAAACATGACGGACTAAAATGAGCCAAAAAAAAAAAACGCAGTCAAAAATACAATAAAACGGCAAATAATCTAATTTACCCTAAAAGGTGCAGAAAATCTGCAGCATCAAAACCTCACCAAATCCTCATTGTGGGAACGAAGCCTTAATGATCAGGATGACTGGAGTGAGATGCAACAAATTAAACAAGAGGCGCTCGCCAGCTAATGAAGTAGACGCATGTTACAAGTGCCGCGAGCATCCGAAACTGGCGAAAATGTTCAGGAATTAGAAAGACACAACACCCGGTTAGGAGCGGATTCCATCAGAGACGTCACAGGTACATTCTGTTTTTCAACTAGTTTTTTTTCAAAACCTGAAGCAGAAAGAACAGGATCAAAAGACTGAATGTGTGAACAGGAAAGTGGTAACACAATAAAAATGAACACAAGGAGTATTTTATGCATTTTTTTTAGCAATTTTTGGATGTATTATTAAGGGCAGATCTGCTCAAAAGGACTCCCCAAAAATCTGTGTGCACAAAGACTTCTACATGGACCGGCAGGGAGCACGATATATCCGTCAATCACTAAAACTTCACCATTCAGCGGTCGTTTCATTGTCCGCAGTAAACGTTGGGTGCTGCGTGATCTGTAATAGCTCGCTCAGTCCACATAGGCCGCCATGGCTCTCGCGGCACCACTGTGGGGGCTTTTTTCGTAGGACGAGTTGTAGTTTAAGAGAGGTAATATGAAAAAAAATAGATTTCTGCCATTGTTTTTTGGGGGTTTGTATCTTGTAAGAATTGTTGAGCTTGCATTGCCATTTTCGGAGATCCAAACTTCCGTTAGGCCTCTGTCACACTCCCGTTAAAATCACAGACGTGCCGCGAGACACGTATTTTCCCTGCGTGTTGCGTTTGGTAAGTACGTGTCTCTGGTACGTGCGGGCCACGTGTGTTCTCCATGTGCTATCCGCGATAACACATGGAGAACTGGTAATTTGCATACTCACGTGGTCCTTGCTGCTGTCCAGGGTTCTGATCTTCGGCTCCACCCCCGCCCACTCCCCGCTGATGCCGCTTCCGGACGATCGGAGGGGCGGAGATTAGCGCCCGTGACATCACGCCCACCTCTCCTTAACGCGCTCATAATGTGCGCTGGCCGGCAGCAACTGTTTGCAGCGGAAGATTCTGCAGGGCTTATGGAGGTGAGTATGTGTTTTTTTTATTTTAAAATAATGGCACGTTTTTCTCCGGCACGTGTCACACGGGACCGCATCCACACTACATCCATGTGCTACGGGTGCGGGCCGTGTGACACCCGTGATGCCGGAGAAAAACAGACATGTCGGCGTGAGAAACACACGGACACACGTAAGTACGGAACGGACACACGTTCCGCGCGCAAATACTTACGTGTGTCCAAAACCATAGGAATACATAGGTCCACGTGTGCGTGTCTCCGGTACGTGAGAAAACTGCCAAACACATACCGGAGGCACGAACATGTGACAGAGGCCTTACAAATAGTGATGAGCGGACCCATGGATTTTGCCAAATCAGTACGAAATAAATTGAAAATTAGGTTCAGCAAGTAAACTTGACAGTAATCTTGCCCCCGAATAATGAACCCCATAGAAGTCAGTGGTGATCTTTTGTGGTTGTAAAATGGCCGTAGTAAGTGCTAGGGGGCTGCACATGGAAGTTAAATGGTTGTAAGAGCAGGATAGTTATACATGCAGTGTTTCCCGAGGGTCACGCTGCAGTCAGTCTCTCTTCCGACCCGCTTATTAAGGTTCATGAATATTCACTGCTTCCCCCGCCCACTCTCTGTGCCAGTGTCTGTGATTGGCTGCAGACTGCTGTACACGCCCCCCCACCCTGTGTCTGTAGCTGTGATTGTTTGCAGTCAGTTTTCTGTATAGTAGTATAAAATGAAATAAATAAATAAATTTAAAAAAAAATTATATACGCTCCCGCCATATTTTGATACCCTGCGTGTATAAACCAACAGTGGCAGACTGCAGCCCCCACCTGTGAGCTTTACCGTGGCTGAATATCAAAATAGAGGGGGAAAAAAAGATGTAGAGTCCCCCCCATTTTTGATACCCAGCCACGGTAAAGCAGAAAACTGGTGGCTGGTATTATCAGGATGGGAGGAGCAATGGATATTGCCCCCCTCCAACCTAAAAATTCCTGCCCACAGCCACCCGGAATTGTTATATCCTTTAGATGTGCCAATCCTGGCCCTTTACCCCGCAAATTCCGATTACCCTGGTGTGGTGGCAGTCGGGGTAATATAAGAGGTTAATGACAGCTGGGATTTGTCAGCTGCCATCAAGTCCTGGTTTAGTAATGGGGAGAGGTCTATGAGACCCATCCATTACTAATCCTGTACATGAAACAAAATAAAACACAAACACTGAAAAAATCCTTTATTTGAAATAAAACACACACACCCTCTTTAACCTATTTATTAACCCCCCAAACACCCCTGCAAATTTAACGTAATCCATACAAAGTCCCATTATGATCCTGGCACTGCTTCATACTGAAGTCACAGTGCGCGGGCACATTAGAGAACATGACCGCCGGCTGCGACTTCAGGCAGACACTGACTGAGCCGCAGCTGTGAGCAGAGACTTCACTGAGTTTACCTGCAGTTACAGCTGGAGTGTCCCACTATACCCCACCTGTGACCACAGGTAAACTCAACTTAGGTGAGCTCATTGAGTTCAATGAATCCTGCATTTCCTGGAAGAAAATTGTGATTCTTTTCCCAAGAGATGCAGATTTGCTGCTGGAATTTACTCACCAACTTCCTGCGCCAAATCTGTATCTTCTGGCAAAGAAACGCATCTAAATGCAACCAGAAATATATACAGGGAAGAAGAGGCCGTATCTCAGGAAGAGAGAGGCGCAGGAACAAAAGAAAAACAGCGCCGTATTCAAGAGAAAAGCGTGATTCACATATATTTATGGCAAGTGACAGGTCCTCATTAAGTGTCACTAATAATAGTATTATTCTGACTTGATTACATGCAAACGTTATGTACAGAGCTGCTAATTAAGCTTTATGGCCCCCGATACGTTAACACTGGCATTGTGTAGACTCATCTTAGTACAGGCCGATGTACGCTGCAATGTAGAATACTGAAGGATTGTATCACCTGGATGTTTTATTGCCCACACTGGACCCCATACTACCTGAGACTGACCCCAATATTCACTGGTGTCACTTCTGGTCTCAGCAAATCAAGTCCCAGATTTATATTGTAACAACCTTTAAAGAGTAATCATCATATTAATTTTATTTTTCAGAAATCAGTAGTGCACATGAAAAGAAGAAACTTTGTAATAAATCTTATTTCTCTGCCTGGACTGAACTTTCATTCTCAAAATTCTCAGGTAAAATGTGTATTGAGTGGATATTGATGTTCCCATTACTGGGATAGGAGATGACAGTTGGTGCTCAGAAAGTTCTATGGAGAAGTGTAACTGTCATTTCAGAAGAACGTGCAGCAGTTCCTTATTTTCACCCTATCTTTAACTTTGCTGGTGGTCAAAAAATAAAGGACA